>NC_056444.1:8101977-8324477 GCF_018296145.1 Oncorhynchus tshawytscha
GAGGTGAGGGTTAGGGTTAGAGGGTACACAGCTACAGGAGAGGTGAGGGAAAAACACTTTTTGATAAACTACTAGACAAATCTGACACAATCCATTCATACCCAAGTGGATCTGTGTCTGTGAATCAGGGCTGGGCTCAATTCAGGAAGTGAAAATTAAAATAATCATTTGAAATAAATAGTTCTACCTTTCTGCTTATTGACGAGTCATTGAAAATAGATGTCCCTTTTTGAATTACTGACTTGGAATGTCAGCTTACTTCCTGAATGTCAGCTTACTTCCTGAATTGATTGACTGCCTTCAATAGTGGGAATGCATACCAATGGCGGCCCCGTGGACTTACCACAAATTCCTTGTTTTAATCAGTTTGCTCTGTTGTATATTGCTCTGCATTACTCTTTTTTTTGTACGGTCGTTAAGCAGAATTATACATGATCTCAATTTTAGCTTCAAGACACCGGCAATTTGGAAAAAAAATGAAAAAGTAAATTGTGCTGATTTATTGGCACATTGAACCCTATCGCACACCGTAGTTTAAAAACACAGTGGATAGTGTTAAAACAATCACTTCATATCTGAATCCTACCATCTTTATGCATGTTTACCATTGGAATTGACTTCAACCCTGCTCTGAATAAACATTCAGCATACTGGGGATTATAAACATGGTAATGGTGATGATGATAATGGAGGTGATGGTGGTGGTGATGATGATAATGGAGATGATGGTGGTGGTGATGATGATAATGGAGATGATGGTGGTGGTGATGATGACAATGGAGATGATGGTGGTGGTGATGATGATAATGGAGATGATGGTGGTGGTGGTGGTGATAATGGAGATGATGGTGGTGGTGATGATGATAATGGAGATGATGGTGGTGGTGATGATGATAATGGAGATGATGGTGGTGGTGATGATGACAATGGAGATGATGGTGGTGGTGATGATGATAATGGAGATGGTGGTGGTGGTGGTGATAATGGAGATGATGGTGGTGGTGATGATGATAATGGAGATGATGGTGGTGGTGATGATGATAATGGAGATGATGGTGGTGGTGATGATGACAATGGAGATGATGGTGGTGGTGATGATGATAATGGAGATGATGGTGGTGGTGGTGGTGATAATGGAGATGATGGTGGTGATGATGATAATGGAGATGATGGTAATGATGATGATAATGGAGATGATGGTGGTGGTGATGATGACAATGGGAGATGATGGTGATGATGATAATGGAGATGATGGTGATGATGACAATGGAGATGATGGTGGTGGTGATGATGATAATGGAGATGATGGTGGTGGTGATGATGATAATGGAGATGATGGTGGTGGTGATGATGATAATGGAGATGATGGTGGTGGTGATGATGATAATGGAGGTGATGGTGGTGGTGATGATGATAATGGAGGTGATGGTGGTGGTGATGATGATCTTTTAGGTGTTTAGGCATCCGATGTGTCCCGGAGTCGAGTAGCGTCACTGATTCACAGACCTGGGAACAGCCTGGTAGTCGCCATACGAAGCCAGTACCACTCTGACTCCACACCGTTAGGTATACCATGTAAGTACTGAAGCAGCAGAGTCCATATTGTTCAGTTGTTGTCTTATATTTTACAAAACTTGTACTCTCTCCCTAGTCATAGTCACACTTATTTTGTCCATTTGTGTTCAGGCATTTAGCAGACTTTCATCCAAATGGTCTTGACAACAGGCTCCCGAGTGGCGCAGCAGTCTAAGGCACTGCATCTCAGTACAGACCCTGGTTCGATTCCAGGCTGTATCACAACCGGCCGTGATTGGGAGTCCCATAGGACGGCGCACAATTGGACCAGTGTTGTCCAGGTTAGGGCTTGGCTGGGGTAGGCCGCCATTGTAAATAAGAATTTGTTCTTGACTGACTTGCCTAGTTAAATAAAATTAAAACATACTGAAATTCAGTGTAGGTGGTCCATGCAAGAATCCAACACTCCTACCAACTGAACCACCCACGTGTTTCTAGTGAGGGCCAAACCAGAAGCACACAGCTTGTTTCAATGGAGAGTCTCTCTGCTGATCACATGATTTTGTGACCTCTCGTCCCCTGAGAGACTCCTCCTTCTTCTTCTCTATATCCTAATTACCATGAAAACTGATCCTGAATCAGCCAGGCCACAGACACAGCCCTAGCCAACACAGATGGCACAGCACTCAAAGACATGCTGGCATTCCACAACAATTCTCTTCACCCTCGTTCCCCTCATATTCAGTACCAGTCAAAAGTTGGGGCCCACCACTCATTCAAGGGTTTTTCTTTATTTTTACTATTTTCTACATCATAGAATAATAGTGAAGACATCAAAACTATGAAATAACACACGTGGAATCATGTAGTAACCAAAATTGTGATATATAAAATATATTTTATATTTGAGATTCTTCAAAGTAGCCACCCTTTGCCTGGATGACAGCATTGCACACTCCTGGCAGTCTCTCAACCTGCTTCATGAGGTAGTCACCTGGAATGCATTTCAATTAACAGGTGTGCCTTGTTAAAAGTTAATTTGTGGAATTTCCTTCCTTCTTATTGCATTTGAGGCAATCAGTTGTGTTGTGACAAGGTAGGGGTGATATACAGAAGATAGGCCTATTTGGTAAAAGACCAAGTCTATATTATGGCAAGAACAGCTCAAATAAGCAAAGAGAAATGACAGTCCATCAATACTAGACATGAAGGTTAGTCAAACTGGAAAATGTCAAGAACTTTGAAAGTTTCTTCAAGTGCAGTCCCAAAAACCATCAAATGCTATGATGAAACTGTCTCTCATGGGGAATGGAAGACCCAGAGTTACCTCTGCTGCAGAGGATAAGTTCATTAGAGTTAACTGCACCTCAGATTGCAGCCCAAATAAATGCTTCACAGAGTTCAAGTAACAGACACAGCTCAACATCAACTGTTCAGAGTAGACTGAATCAGGCTTTCACGGTCGAATTGCTGCAAAGAAACCACTACTAAAGGACACCAATAATAAGAAGAGACTTGCTTGAGCCTTGAAACAAGAAACAAGAGCAATGGACATTAGACCGGTGGAAATATGTTCTTTGGTCTGATGAGTCCAAATTTGAGATTTTTGGTTTCAACCGCCGTGTCTTTGTGAGACGCAGAGTAGGTGAACGGATGATCTCTGCATGTGTGGTTCCCATCGTGAAGCTTGGAGGAGGAGGTGTTATGGTGTGCGGCAGCTTTGCTGGTGACACTGTCAGTGATATATTTAGAATTCAAGGCACACTTAACCAGCATGGCTACCACAGCATTCTGCAGCTATATGTCATCCCATCTGGTTTGCACTTCATTTGTATCATTTGTTTTTCAACGGGACAATGACCCAACACACCTCCAGGCTATGTAAGGGCTAAATGGGCAAAAAGGACAGTGATGGATTAGATGACCTGTCCTCCACAAATCACCCAACCTCAGCCCATTTAAGATGGTTTGGGATGAGTTGGACTGCAGAGTGAAGGAAAAGCAGCCAACAAGTGCTCAGCATATGTGGGAACTCTTTCAAGCATTCCAGGTGAAGCTGGTTGAGATTTTGCCAACAGTCCAACGCTGTCATCAAGGTAATGGTTAATACTTTGAAGAATCTCAAATATAAAATATATATTGATTAGGTTAACACTTTTTTGGTTATTACGTGATTCCATGTGTTATTTTATAGTTTTGGTGTCTTCACTAATATTCTACAATGTAGAAAATAGTCAAAACAAAGAAAAACCCTTGAACGAGTAGGATGTGTACAAACTTTTGACTGGTACTGTAAGTCTATGGTTCACTCACATCCTCCTGCCTCTGTAGCAAGCTGTGCGGCGCCGTCTGCAATTACAAAGCCCAGAGTGCCACAGAATGCCTCTCCTCTCCACAGCCATGACAGGACTAGGATGGGAGTGATGGGAAGTTTTATGATGACAACCATCTTCTGTCAGTAGTTGTGTTCACACAGACATAAATTATTCAGATTAACGTTTTGAGTGAAGACTGGGTGCCATTTTCTCAGAACATTTTCCTCATACGGAGGACAATATGTGCGACCTGTCACTTGCCCCAACTCTGTCAAACAGTGAAGACGTAGTGGAATGTGGAATTAAGTATCATCTTTTAAAGTTCCCTGGACCATCTGGACCATCTGGAGTTGCTAACACAGCAGCTATTTCTTACGTTTGTACCACATATGTTCTATTTTTTTAATTAAGAGTATTCAGCAAAAAAAATATGATTTTTTTATGTTATTTTAATGGACAAAAAAAGTGCTTTTCTTTCAAAACCAAGGACATTTCTAAGTGACCCCAAACTTTTGAACGTTAGTGTGTGTGTGTGTGTGTGTATATATATATATATATATATATATATATATATATATATATATATATATATATATATATATATATATATTATAATGGTGTGTACTGTATATAAACATTATGTTCAAACAGGTGCCATTAATACAGGTAACGAGTGGAGGACAGAGGAGCCTCTTAAAGAAGAAGTTACAGGTCTGTGAGAGCCAGAAATCTTGCTTGTTTGTAGGTGACCAAATACTTATTTTCCACCATAATTTGCAAATAAATTCATTAAAAATCCTACAATGTGATTTTCTGGAGAAAAAAATGCTAATTTTGTCTGTCATAGTTGAAGTGTATCTATGATGAAAATTACAGGCCTCTCTCATATTTTTAAGTGGGAGAACTTGCACAATTGGTGGCTGACTAAATAATGTTTTGCCCTACTCTATATAGGATGAGCCTTGACAAGAATACAGTATATACACATGAAGTGGGTAAAACAGTATGTAAACATTATTAAAGTGACCAGTGTTCAATGACTATGTACATGTGGTAGAGTACTAGGTGCAGGGTAGAGTACTGGGTGGTAGCCGGCTAGTAACAGTGACTAACTTCAGAGCAAGGCACTGTGTGGAAGCCAGCTAGTGGTGACTAACAGTCTGAAGGCCTGGATATAGAAGCTGTTTTTCAGTCCCTCGGTCCCAGCTGTGATTCCAGCTGTGATTGTTAACAGTCCACATCCAGCCAACAGCCGTAATTTGATGGGTTTAATGTCCACCGACCCAGCCAGCAACTGTAATTTGAGGGGTTTAAAGTCCTCAGACCCAGCCAGCAACTGTAATTTGATGGGTTTAAAGCCCACCGACCGAGCAAGCAACTGTAATTTGATGGGTTTAAAGTCCTCAGACCCAGCCGGACAGAATTGGTGTTGATTACAGTGTGTCTACCATGTTTGTGAGGAGAACAAACCCTGTAATCTGCATGACCCAAACTAACTACATTTGGTTGGGATAAAGTTGAAACACTTTGATAGCTATCTGTGGGTATTTCTGTATAGATTGTTCCATGAAATACAATGGAATAAAAACGTGATACCTAGATTAAGGCAGCTCTTCGCACCTCCCTGATTCAGAGGGGTTGTGTGAAATGCGGAAGACACATTTCAGTTGAATGCATTCAGTTGATCAACTGACTAGAGCTGTGTTCGAATACCCATACTAACATAATGTTTACCCCAAACTGACTAGAGCTGTGTTCGTATACCCATACTAACCCATACCCATACTAACATAATGTATACTACAAACTGACTAGAGCTGTGTTCCAATACCCATACTAACATAATGTTTACTACAAACTGACTAGGTATCCCCTTTTCCCTTTCCCTTCCCTTACTTTCTAGGTATCCCCCTTTCCTTACATTCAAGTTATCCATAATATTTGGACTCTCTCTCTCTCTCTCTCTCTCTCTCTCTCTCTCACCGTTGTCCCTCTCTCACTCTCTCCCCATCTCTCACCACTGTCCCTCTCACTCTCTCCCCATCTCTCACTGCTGTCCATTTCTCTCTCACCCCATCCCTTTCTCTTGCTCTGTCTCTCTCTCTCATTCTCCACCTTCTCTCTCTCATCTCTCTCAGAAACTCTCTTTCTCTCCCTCTTTCTTTCTTTCTTTCTTTCTCTCTCTCTCACTCTCTCCCTATCTCTCACCACTGTCCCTCTCTCTCTCACTCTCTCCATCGCTCACTGCTGTCCATTTCTCTCCATGAGGTGTATTTTTTTTGTTGTTGTCATTTTTAATCTGATTCTACTGCTTACATCAGTTACCTGATGTGGAATAGAGTTCCATGGAGTCATGGTTCTATGTAGTACTGTGGAATAGAGTTCCATGTAGTCATGGCTCTATGTAGTACTGTGGAATAGAGTTCCATGTAGTCATGGCTCTATGTAGTACTGTGGAATAGAGTTCCATGTAGTCATGGCTCTATGTAGTACTGTGGAATAGAGTTCCATGTAGCCATGGCTCTATGTAGTACTGTGCGCCTTCTATGTTCTGGACTTGGGAACTGTGAAGAGACCTCTGGTGACATGTCTTGTGGTGTATGCATGGGTGTCTGAGCTGTGTGCCAGTAGTTTAAAACAGACAGCTCAGTGCTTTCCACATGTCAATAACTCTCACAAATACAAGTAGTGATGAAGTCAACCTCTCCTCCACTCCAGGAGAGATTGACATGCATAATATTAATGTTATCTCTCTGTGGTCATCCAAGGGCCAGCCGTGCTGCCCTGTTCTGAGCCAATTGCAATTGCAATGTCCCTTTATGTGGCACCTGACCACATGACTGAACAGTAGTCCAGCTGTGACAAAACTAGAACCTGTAGGACCTGCCTTGATGATAGTGCTGTTAAGAAGGTAGAGCAGCGCTATATTATGGACAGACTTCTTCCCATTTTAGCTACTGTTGTATCAATATGTTTTGACCATGACAGTTTAGAGTCCAGGGAAACTCCAAGCAGTTGCTCAATTTCCACATTATTTATTACAAGATTTAGTTGAGGTTAGTGATCAGTGAATGATTTGTCCCAAATACAATGCTTTAAGTTTTTTAAATATTTAGGACTAACTTATCCCTTGCCACCCATTCTGAAACTAACTGCAGCTCTTTGTTAACCTGTTGCGACGAGCAATCCCGTATCCGGGAGCGTAATTATAGCCTCAAGCTCATTACCATAACCCAACGTTAACTATTCATGAAAATCGCAAATGAAATGAAATAAATATATTGGCTCACAAGCTTAGTCTTTTGTTAACAACACTGCCATCTCAGATTTTCAAAAAATGCTTTTCAACCATAGCTACACAAGCATTTGTGTAAGAGTATTGATAGCTAGCATAGCATTAAGCCTAGCATTCAGCAGGCAACATTTTCACAAAAACAAGAAAAGCATTCAAATAAAATAATTTACCTTTGAAGGACTTTGGATGTTTTCAATGAGGAGAATCTCAGTTAGATAGCAAATGTTCAGTTTTTCCAAAAAGATTATTTGTGTAGGAGAAATAGCTCCGTTTTGTTCATCACGTTTGGTTAAGAAAAACCCCCGAAAATTCAGTCATTACAACGCCAACCTTTTTTCAAAATTAACTCCATAATATCGACAGAAACATGGCAAACGTTGTTTAGAATCAATCCTCAAGGTGTTTTTCACATATCTATTCAATGATAAAGCACTCGTGGCAGTTTGGTTTCTCCTCTGAACAAAATGGAAAAATGCACGCACCTGCAGATTACGCAATAGTTTCGACGGAGGACACCGAGCGGACACCTGGTAAATGTAGTCTCTTATGGTAAATTTTCCAAAGATATGCCTACAAATACGTCACAATGCTGCAGACACCTTGGGGAAACGACAGAAAGTGTAGGCTCATTCCTTGCGCAATCACAGCCATATAAGGAGACATTGGAACACAGCGCATTCAAAATCTGGCTCACTTCCTGTATGAAATTTAATCTTGGTTTCGCCTGTAGCATTAGTTCTGTGGCACTCACAGACAATATCTTTGCAGTTTTGGAAACGTCAGAGTGTTTTCTTTCCAAAGCAAATTTTTGGATGAAAAACGTTCCCGTTTTAAACAAGATATTTTGTCACGAAAAGATGCTCGACTATGCATATAATTGACAGCTTTGGAAAGAAAACACTGACTTTTCCAAAACTGCAAAGATATTGTCTGTGAGTGCCACAGAACTGATGTTACAGGTGAAACCCAGATAAAAATCCAACCAGGAAGTGCCACATTTTTTTAAACCGCCTCATGCCAATGACTCCTTATATGGCTGTGAATGAGCTTACGTTTTCCACGCTTTCCCCAAGGTGTCTACAGCATTGTGACGTCTTTTTAGGCATTTACATTGGAGAATGGCTGTAAGGGATCATATATAGCGAGTGGTCACATGGTGTCTCCTGGAGAAAATCTTGCGTAAAATACTGAGGTAACCATTTTTCCAATTGTTTCTTATGAGAAACCAACTGCCTCGACGGATATATTATTAAATACATATGTTAAAAATACCTTGAGGATGGATCCTAAACAACGTTTGCCGTGTTTCTGTCGATATTATGGAGCAAATTTTGAAAAAAGTTCAGCGTTATAGTTGTAGCATTTTCCGGTCGATTTCTCAGCCAAGCATGATGAAGAAACGGAAGCTATTTCGCCTACAAAAATAATATTTTTGGAAAAAAGGAACATTTGCTATCTAACTGGGAGTCTCCTGAGTGAAAGCATCTGAAGTTCTTCAAAGGTAAATGATTTAATTTGGTTGCTTTTCTTATTTTCGTGAAAATGTTGCCTGCTGCCAGCAGAGCCTAGCATAGCATTATGCCATGATGAACTTACACAAATGCTTGTCTAGCGTTGGCTGTAACGCATATTTTGAAAATCTGAGATGACAGTGTTGTTAACAAAAGGCTAAGCTTGTGTCTGAATATATTTATTTCATTTGCGATTTTCATGAATAGGAAAAGTTGCGTTATGGTAATGCGCTTGAGGCTATGATTACGCTCCCGGATACGGGATTGCTAGTCGCAAGAAGTTTAAAGAACACCCTTGTGTTCTGTTAGACAGGTAACTCTTAATCCACAATATAGCAGGGGATGTAAAGCCATAACATATGTTTTTCCAGCAGCAAATCATGATTGATAATGTCAAAGGCCTCACTGAAGGCCTTATTATCTCTCATTAGCATTTTATTTTGGGTCTAGGGGGGTCTAGGGGGTGTCATGTAAAACCGAGCATTGTTTAGCCTCAATATTTAACTTTCCCCAAGACATAATGATAATACTAAACATAATGAAGACATAATGATAATACTAAACATAATGAAGACATAATGATAATACTAAACATAATGAAGACATAATGATAATACTAAATAATACTAAACATGGTATGCTGTATTCACTGTCTGTGTAAACCTTGAAGCATTGGAGAATATCTAGTCCCTGTTTTACTGCTTGTGGAAATACAACCTTGTCAGCTCAGTTCATTTGGCACCAGTATTGACAGCCTAGAGCAATTAAAGTTATTATCAGACATGAAATGGTTGCCATAGCATCCCTATTAGCCTGTCGTTGGAGGCTGGACTTGAAACAAGGAGGGCAAGTTTTGTAGCTTGGCACCCTGCCGAGTCATTAATTACCAGTCACACGTTGAAAGTAAATGAGTGTCTATTATACAGTTGCCTAACTGCATCCATTATATGCCCTGACAATAGACCCTTTCCTCAAATAGATGATTGCACTTTTATCTGTTTTCGCCGTTTGGAAATATTTAACCTGTTTATCCAGGCGAGTCAATTAAGATTAAGCATTTTTATTTACAATGAAGGCCTGAAAGACAAAGACAGGTTTATTGTCCTGTCCAAGTCCATGCCTGTCAATAGTCTTTCCTTTCTAGGTTCTCCTTCAGTGGGTGTATTCTAAGAGCCCTGATCCACTAGTATCTACTACAAGTGCCTTCTTCACACTCTCCTTCTACAAGGCCCTCCTCAGACCATGGTTGCATTTAGCTTTTATCTAGACTTCACATACACACACAGGCACACACATAGACACACACACACACACACACACACATACATACATAGGAACACACACATGTATGCACACAGGAATACACACACGCTCACGTACGCACATACACACACACACACACACACAGGCACACAAAGGCACATGCACACACATGCGCACACACAGGCACACACACACACCTAAACCATAATCTGTCCTACACACTCTTACCTTTATACCACACACGCCCGCCTTGTGCCAGAATCTACCCTACAGTCCCTACACCAGCGTTTCCCAAACTAGGAGGTCGTGACCCCATGTGGAGTCGTCTGATTTCTGATTGGCTGATGTTCTTCTGATGCATTTCAGTCACTTCAAACCAGTCACTTCTTCAGATTGAAATACTGTCAAAAATACTGTCGGACTGATTTGTAATAGACTATCTTAGCCCCAATTAATAAAGTACACATTGGCCGTTGATTACATCACTTTTTTTTATATGTTGGGACCACTGAAGAAATGTTGATATCAAAATGGGGTCGCAGGCCCCAAAAAAGTTTGGTAACCCCACACACATGTCCTGTGTCACAATCTACCGCCCACGCCCCACATACCCCTCCCCCTGTACTATGTGTACTTACATGGCCATGCTAAACGTCAACTAAGTCCTACTGTTCCAGCATACCAATTAACCAATCAATCAATATGTGTCAATCAATCAAAGTTCCCACAGAGCCATAGACCTGAGTGATTCTCGAGTACCTGGATGAGGAGTCTCCAGTGGACAAAGGACAATGACGTCACTGACATCCTGGACCTCACCTTCACCGTCAATGAGGTCTTTGGCCAGGTAGGTCAGTCTAAATTAGGGCAACGGTTCCCAACCTTTTCTGTTCCGGGGTACACCAAATCACTGTCAAAAGCTCTTGAGGACCACCATTTGCAGAGTGACTTAAATATCTTGCCGGTCAAATTTAGAGTCAACGTTATCAGTGAATGTGATTAAAATGCCTACAATTAATGTTATAAAGTACTGTATTGGGAAAATAATGTTAAATTGCATATAATGCCATTGATAATCGCAACCTTATCCTTTTTTGGAAGAAAATCAATCTATTAAAAAATAAATATAAAATTAAAAATTCTAAAAATCATTTGCAGGCCACCTACTGGGACCAGTCTCATACACCCTTCACACATACACTTCACACATACACTTCACACATACACTTCACACATACACTTCACACATACACTTCACACATACACTTCACACATACACTTCACACATACACTTCTCCGATATCATTAAACGTCGAACATAAAATGTTCAATGCCGAAAAGTAAGCCTATTGTTTGTTTGTCCCGTCAATAAATCTATCAGATTTTGGCAGCAACAGAGTGCTTCTTTTTCATTATTCTCCCCCAGTCACCAGTTGAAGTATCCTGGGGTAAGGAATGTTAATTTTACGTCATAGGATGCAACCTTTCCAACAAGTCAGTCCGTCAACTTTCTGCCCTGGTTGAGCTGCTCCGGTCAACTGTAAGTGCTGTTATTGTGAAGTGAAAACATCTAGGAGCAACAGCGGCTCAGCCACGAATTGATAGGCCACACAAGCTCACAGAACGGGACCAACGAGTGGTGAAGCGCAATGGCGTGTAAAACTCGTCTATCTTTGGTTGCAACACTCACTACTGAGTTCTAAACGGCCTCTGGAAGAAACGTCATCACAATAACTGTTCGACTGGAGCTTCATGAAATGGGTTTCCATGGCCGAGCAGCTGCACACAAACCTAAGATCACCATGCACAATGCCAAGCGTCGGCTGGAGTGATCTAAAGCTTGTGGCCATTGGACTATGGAGCAGTGGAAACTGACAAATCTGGGTTTGACAGATGCCAGAAGCATGCTACCTGCCCCAATGCATAGTGCCAACTGCAAAGTTTGGTGGAGGAGGAATAATGGTCTGGGGCTGTTTTTTATGGTTTGGGCTATGTCCCTTAGTTCCAGTGAAGGGAAATCTTAATGCTACAGCATACAATGACATTCTAGACAACAACTACGTTGTGACTGTGACTGACTGCAGCTATGTTGTGACTGTGACTGACTGCAGCTACGTTGTGACTGACTATGGCTACGTTGTGACTGACTGCAGCTACGTTGTGACTGACTATGGCTACGTTGTGACTGACTGCGGCTACGTCGTGACTGACTGCAGCTACGTCGTGACTGACTGACTGCAGCTACGTCGTGAGCACCATTGCAACATCTCTCAGCCTCCTTTCAACAGACAGATGTGGCGGAGAGGCCGGCGAAGCCTGAAATTCCCATAAATGTCTGTAAATCATGAATCACCCAGAAGGACCTGCTCCAGCTGCCAGGCTGCTCATCTGGTTCTCGTTACAGCTAAGTTCTTAATTGGACAAACTCATCATCTGTTCAATTGAATCCGTTTGACCCAAAACCTCAATCTGCTGTGGATGGATGGATTGGATCACGAGCAGGACTGGAAAGAGCTTCCAGTCGGCCGCCTCCTTTTCACCACAGCCTCCAAAGCAAACTGCGCCCTGTTTAGACTGCAGTTTGTCTTATAAAGTGGAAGCTTTACAAAGACAGAGAAAGGGACGAACATTACACATTGTCTTGTCTTTTCAGAATTACAGTTTCTTTTGATTGCTTAAGCACGATTTTAAACAGGGCCCGTGTTTTCATAACACAACACACAATTAGCAAAACACTACAGAGCCTTTGCAAAATTAAACACTCTTGTAAAAACTGTACACTTCTTTTTAAAAACCACACTTTGTTACCATATGAAACACACACGTTTCACATTACTATGCTCTGTTTGCACGAGTTACACTCTGCTGTGATAAACCTAAAACACTTTCAGCACTTCTACTTCCCTATGATTAGAGTAGGCTACTATCAACAAAGTACAAATATAATGTAAATTCACCAAACACTACACAAGACCAATGTTGCAGACTGAAGAAACTCATTTATTTCTCAACACGCCCAAAATGTTGACACGGAGATTAATAATACTGTAACCAAACATCACTTTACGTATTGTAAGTAAACATTTTAAAAAACTAGACATTGTCTCGTCTCCGAGCTGGATCTGGCCAGAGAATTTCATCAACATCGCAGGCAATGTTGTCATTAGCAAGACACCTTGGAAAGAAACGTCTTGAATGACAAATCCATCCTTGCATTGCTGCTACCTCCATCTGGTCACAGGTCTCCTCCATGGCTCGGATGAGGGGTACCTCAGCCTGGAGACAGAGATCATATACCTTCTACCGCCATGCCGAGAAACGTCGTCGTCGTCGTCGTCCTCCTCCTCCTCCTCCTCCTCCTCCTCCTCCTCTTACTCTTTCTCTGACTCTTTCCATTGTGCTTGAAGACCAATGACCTCACCTGCTGCTTATAGTGCTTATACACCTGATTGGTGTGTCTACAATTAAGCAAACGAGTGTTTGCACACCTGATGACTGTGTTGAACCAATAGGTTGGAGGGTGTGGTAATCTGACAGTCAGTGCTTTGGTATTGCAAGGACGTGACTTCATGATAGATGTTTGTGTGTATTGTATGTTAAGTGTGTTTAGTGTTTTCAAATCACTGTGTGTAGAGTTTTGCAACAAGTGTGAGGTTGACAATGTGCTTATAGTTGTGCAAATATGGGCTGATGTTTTGCTTCTTGAGTGTAAGGTTTCGCTAATAGTGTACTACTGTTCATTTTAGTGTGTAAGCGATCCAAAAAAACTGTAATCATGACAATGACTTGTACTGTAACACATTTCTCAAACACTAAGGCTGTGTTGAGAGGCAGCCCAATTCTGATCTTTTGGATAATTATTGGCCTTTTGTCCAATCAGGGGCTACTTTTTCTTTGTGTTCTGGAACGTAGCCCTGTTTCTTTGTGTTCTGGAACGTAGCCCTGTTTCTTTGTGTTCTGGAACGTAGCCCTGTTTCTTTGTGTTCTGGAACATAGCCCTGTTTCTTTGTGTTCTGGAACGTAGCCCTGTTTCTTTGTGTTCTGGAACGTAGCCCTGTTTCTTTGTGTTCTGGAACATAGCCCTGTTTCTTTGTGTTCTGGAACGTATCCCTGTTTCTTTGTGTTCTGGAACGTAGCCCTGTTTCTTTGTGTTCTGGAACGTAGCCCTGTTTCTTTGTGTTCTGGAACATAGCCCTGTTTCTTTGTGTTCTGGAACATAGCCCTGTTTCTTTGTGTTCTGGAACATAGCCCTGTTTCTGTTTCTTTGTGTTCTGGAACATAGCCCTGTTTCTTTGTGTTCTTTGTTTCTTTGTGTTCTGGAACATAGCCCTGTTTCTTTGTGTTCTGGAACATAGCCCTGTTTCTTTGTGTTCTGGAACATAGCCCTGTTTCTTTGTGTTCTGGAACGTAGCCCTGTTTCTTTGTGTTCTGGAACATAGTCCTGTTTCTTTGTGTTCTGGAACGTAGCCCTGTTTCTTTGTGTTCTGGAACGTAGCCCTGTTTCTTTGTGTTCTGGAACATAGCCCTGTTTCTTTGTGTTCTGGAACGTAGCCCTGTTTCTTTGTGTTCTGGAACGTAGCCCTGTTTCTTTGTGTTCTGGAATGTATCCCTGTTTCTTTGTGTTCTGGAACATAGCCCTGTTTCTTTGTGTTCTGGAACATAGCCCTGTTTCTTTGTGTTCTGGAACATAGCCCTGTTTCTTTGTGTTCTGGAACATAGCACTGTTTCTTTGTGTCTTTCATTTTTGTTCATTGATTTCACCTGTGTTGGTTTCTCACCTGGTCTCATCAGCTCCTTATTTAGTTCAGTTCTTTCTGTTTGTATGGTTGTGAGGTAATGTTTGTTTTTGACTGCCTGCCTGTGTTTGACCATTGCCTGCCTGTGACCACGATTCCAGACTTCTGCTAAGGCCTAATAAACATCTACTGTGCTCTGTGGGTGAATCTACACCTTTTTCTCCCTAAGTATTCATTACAAAACTGAAAAGTAGAAGGTATTATATATATTTTTTATGTTATATTCAAATCACTTCCTCAATTGACTACCTTAAATTCAAATGACAATGTGTCATGTACAAAATAAGTTGTTTTGTTGGAATTGTCTTGCATTGTATTTAAAAAAAAATCAAATCAAATGTATTTATAAAGCCCTTCGTACATCAGCTGATATCTCAAAGTGCTGTACAGAAACCCAGCCTAAAACCCCAAACAGCAAGCAATGCAGGTGTAGAAGCACGGTGGCTAGGAAAAGCTCCCTAGAAAGGCCAAAACCTAGGAAGAAACCTAGAGAGGAACCAGGCTATGTGGGGTGGCCAGTCCTCTTCTGGCTGTGCCGGGTGGAGATTATAACAGAACATGTCCAAGATGTTCAAATGTTCATAAACTGACCGGCATGGTCCAATAATAATAAGGCAGAACAGTTGAAACTGGAGCAGCAGCACGGCCAGGTGGACTGGGGACAGCAAGGAGTCATCATGTCAGGTAGTCCTGAGGCATGGTCCTAGGGCACAAGTCCTCCGAAAGAGAAAATTAGAGAGAGCACACTTAAATTCACACAGGACACCGAATAGGACAGGAGAAGTACTCCAGATATAACAAACCCTAGTCCCCCGACGCATAAACTACTGCAGCATAAATACTGGAGGCTGAGACAGGAGGGGTCAGGAGACACTGTGGCCCCATCTGAGGACACCCCCGGACAGGGCCAAACAGGAAGGATATAACCCCACCCACTTTGCCAAAGCACAGCCCCCACACCACTAGAGGGATATCTTCAACCACCAACGTACCACCCTGAGAGAAGGCTGAGTATAGCCCACAAAGATCTCCGCCACGGCACAACCCAAGGGGGGGGCGCCAACCCAACCCTAAATGTGCCAGTCTATTTTTACTGGCTTTTAGAATAATTTCATCCATAGAATATCCTGGGCATCCCTTAGTAAAAGCATCTACTATGTTATTTAAATACGATGCTATTGATATGAACTATTCAAATATTTAAGATCATAGCTTGATCAGAGCTTTCAAAATAAATGATGCAGCGATAATTTCGTATGGAGAGTCATATGGCTCTACTGTACTGTAAGTTCGTTTATGAGGACCTTTTTTGTGTGATTTTCTAAATAAAACTGTTTGCATATTTTTTTTAAAATGTTACATCCCCTTGGAAACAAAGTAAAACAGTAATCTTTAATTCATCAGTTGAAAAGTTGTGATATACTGTATTTAGATTAGATGTGCATTCAAATTGCTAATTTACATTTATGAAATGACTTATATATTGCAAAAAGAGGGAGCCTATTGGGAAACTATTGGTCCTTTGTTCTCTCTTTCTACCTTGTCCTATATGACTTTGTCTTGCAGAATTGAGAAATTATAAAATCCATGTTTATGATGAAACCCGATATGCATTGGTTAGATACTTCAACGACTGCTGCTACTACTACTACTACCACTACTACTGCTACTAATACTACTACTAAACTACTACTACTACTACTACTACTACTAAACTACTACTACTACTACTGCTACTAATACTACTACCACTACTACTGCTACTAGGTGGACTGCTACTACTGCTAGTCATACACTACCACTACTCCTGCATGCTACTAGGGCTACAACTCCTACTGCTAGAAAATACTACTAGCACACTGCTGCTAATTCACACCAGGACACTGCTACTGACAGGAGAAGTACTCCAGCTATAACAAACCCTAGTCCCCTGCTGCTAAACTACTACCAGCTAAATACTGAGGCTGAGACAGGAGCTACTCACTGGAGACACTGTGGCCCCATCTACTACTACTACTGCTACTAACTAGGGCCAAACTGCTACTGATATAACCCCACTGCCACTTTGCCAAACTACTACCACAGCTACCCCACACCACTAGACTGGGATACTCTTCAACCACCAACTACTACTACCACTGCTACTGCTACTAATACAACTACTACCACTACTACTGCTACTAATACTAGGGCTACTGCTACTAATACTAACTGTGCCACTCTATTTTTACTGGCTACTAAAAATTTCATCCATAGAATATCCTGGGCATACTGCTAAAAGCAGCTACTATGTTATTTAAATACTACCATGCTACTGCTACTGAACTATTCAAATATTTACTACTAGCTACCACTAGCTACTGCAAACTAAATGACTACTAATAATTTCTACTGGAGAGTACCACTACTGGCTGCTACTAATACTACTAAGTAATACTTCTACTACTAGGACCACTACTTTGCTGTAATTTACTAAAAAAACTACTAATGCCAGTACTGCTATTTTTTAAAATGTTACTACTACCACTACTACTGCTACAAATACTACTAATGCCAGTAATCTGCTATTCTCAGTTGAAAAGTTGTGATACTACTACTATTTACCACTACTACTGCATTACTAATACTACTTATGAAATGACTTACTACTACTAATGCCAGTACTGAAACTATTGGTCCTTTGCTACAGCTACTTGCTACCTTGCTCCTACTACCACTACTACTGCTACTAATACTACTAAAAATACATGTTTACTGATAATGCCAGTACTGCATTGTTAGATACTTCAACGACTGCTGCTACTACTACTACTACCACTACTACTGCTACTAATACTACTAATAATACTTCTACTACTAATGCCAGTACTGCTATTGCTGCTGCTACTGCTACTGCTGCTACTGCTACTACAACTGCCACTGCTACTACTACTACTAATGCTACTGCTACTACTACTAATGCCAGTACTGCTATTGCTGCTGCTACTGCTACTACTACCACTACTACTGCTACTAATACTACTAATGCCAGTACTGCTATTGCTGCTGCTACAGCTACTGCTGCTACTACTACTACTACCACTACTACTGCTACTAATACTACTAATAATACTTCTACTACTAATGCCAGTACTGCTATTGCTGCTGCTACAGCTACTGCTGCTACTGCTACTACTACCACTACTACTGCTACTAATACTACTAATGCCAGTACTGCTATTGCTGCTGCTACAGCTACTGCTGCTACTGCTACTACAACTGCCACTGCTACTACTACTACTAATGCTACTGCTACTACTACTAATGCCAGTACTGCTATTGCTGCTGCTACTGCTACTACTACTGCTGCTACTACAACACCTACTACAACTACTGCAACTACTACTACTGCTAATACCACTGCTACTACTACTACTGCTACTGATACTTCTACTGCTATTACTACTAATACTACTACTACTACTGCTACTATTACTACAAATACTACCACTACTACTATTACTACCACTACTACTATTACTACCGCTACTGCTAAATCTTCTAATATTACTACTAATACTACTGCTACCACTACTACTAGTGCTTACATTACTACTACTACTACTACAACTACTACTTCTACAACAACTACTACTTCTACTACTACTACAACTACTACTACTACCGCAGCTACCACCACCACCACCTCTACCACTAACATTACTACTACTACCACCACTTCTACTACCACTACCATTACAACTACCTTTACTACTACTACTACTACCACTAGCAAAACCACTACTACCACTACTACGACTACCACTACATCTACACCTCCTACTACTGCTACTACTACTGCCACTACCACTACTAACACTAATACTACCACTACTACCACTTCTACCACTGCTACTACTGCTACTACTACCACCGCTACTACCACGACTACTAGTACTTCTACTACCACTAACACTACCTCTACTACTACCGCTACTTCTACCACTACCACTACTACCACTACCACTACTAAAACTACAATTACTAATACTACAACTACTAGCAATACTACTCCTACAACTACTACCACTACCAATATTACCACTACCACTACTACCACTACACCTACCATTACTACTACAACTTATACTACTCCTACTACTACTACCACTAACAATACTACTACTACTCCTTCTACTACCACTATTACCACTACAACTACCATTACTACTCCTACTTCTACTACTACCACCACCAATATTCTACTACTACCACTACCACTACCACTTATACTACTACCACTACTACTACTAGTACTACTACTGCCACTACCAGTTCCACCAGTACCGCCACTACCACTACTACCACCATTATTCTACTACTACCACTACCACCACTTATACTACTACCACTACTACTACTAGTACTACTACTGCCACTACCAGTACCACCACTACCGCCACTACCACTTCCACTACTACCACCACTACCACTACCGCTACCACTACTACCACTACACCTACCATTACTACTATTACTACTACTTATACTACTCCAACTAACAATACTACTACTACTACTAATACCACCACTACTACTACTTCCACTACCTCTACTACTGCTACTACTGCTTCTGCTACTACTACTATTACTACTGCTACTGCTACAATACTACTACTACTACTATTACTACCATTACCACTACTGCTGCTGATACTATTACTATTACTACTGCTATTACTACCACTACTACCACTTCTACCAATACTACTACTTCTACAACCCCAACCACTAGTAGTAGTAGTAGCAGTACTACCACTACTACTACTACTAACACTACTACTATCATTACTGCTATCACTGATACCACTACTACTACTACTACTACTATCATTACTGCTATCACTACTACTACTACTATCATTACTGCTATCACTACTACTACTACTATCATTACTGCTATCACTACTACTACTATCATTACTACTAACACTACTACTATCATTACTACTAACACTACTACTACTACTATCATTACTGCTAACACTACTACTACTACTATCATTACTACTAACACTACTACTAACACTACTACCACTACTACTACTACTACTACCACTACCACTACTACAACCAACACTAATTCTGCTACTATTTGTATTACTACCACTACTACTACTACTAATAATAATAATAATAATAATACGAATACTACTACTAGATCAACAATAAAGAATTACATTGTATTCTACTCATCTCTCTTATATTTTGATGACTCTCACTGGTTAATGTGTTCAGGTTTGTGCACATTGCCCAGATTTTACTATGACAAAATACTATGAAAATGGATACAGGTTAGACAAGTGGAATGTATTGACAATCGATGGATTACATCTTCCTGGGAATTCTCCCAGCTCCCAGTGACCTAATGGTTGTGCTGTGTCTGATTACCAGTTAGGATATTTAAAGCATATTGAAGTTAATTATCTGGAGTACTTCTCCTGTCCTATTCGGTGTCCTGTGTGAATCTAAGTGTGCGTTCTCTAATTCTCTCCTTCTCTCTTTCTTTCTCTCTCTCGGAGAACCCTAGCCCTAGGACCTGAGCTCCAGGACTACCTGACATGATGACTCCTTGCTGTCCCCAGTCCACCTGGCCATGCTGCTGTTCCAGTTTCAACACCTGAGCCCTAGGACCATGCCCCAGGACTACCTGACATGATGACTCCTTGCTGTCCCCAGTCCACCTGGCCATGCCGCTTGCTCCAGTTTCAACTTCCACCTGACTGTGCTGCTGCTCCAGTTTCAACTGTTCTGCCTTATTATTATTCGACCATGCTGGTCATTTATGAACATTTGAACATCTTGGCCATGTTCTGTTATAATCTCCACCCGGCACAGCCAGAAGAGGACTGGCCACCCCACATAGCCTGGTTCCTCTCAGGTTTCTTCCTAGGTTTTGGCCTTTCTAGGGAGTTTTCCTAGCCCAGTGACTTCTACACCTGCATTGCTTGCTGTTTGGGGTTTTAGGCTGGGTTTCTTACAGCACTTTGAGATATCAGCTGATTAAAGGGCTATATAAATAAATTTGATTTGATTTGATTTGATTTAATTGAATAAGACTGTTGGCACTGCACCCACTGTAAGCAGATCTAACTGGTATGGAGCAACGATTTATATATATACAATAGATGACTAATAGAGGGCGCTGTTTTGAAGCCTCCAGGCCTCAAACTTGTTACTCCCCCTCCATTGTAAAAAATATGTTGGAAGCTATAGAAATGCATTTATTAATGTGTACATTTGTTTTTGACACATTTATTCTACTATCTTAATACACATGTTTTTCTCATTTTTATTTCACATTTATTTAACCAGGTAGGCTAGTTGAGAACAATTTCTCATTTACAACTGCGACCTGGCCAAGATAAAGCAAAGCAGTGCAACATAAACAACAACACAGTTACACATGGGATAAACACACATACAGTCAATAATACAATAGAAAGAGTATATATACAGCATGTGCAAATGAGGTAGGATAAGGGAGGTAAAGGCAATAAATAGGCCATAGTGGCGAAATAATTACAATATAGCAATTAAACACTGGGGTGATAGATGTGCAGAAGATGAGTGTGCAAGTAGAGATACTGGGGTGCAAAAGGAACAAAATAAATAAAATAAATAACAGTATGGGGATGAGGTAGATGGATGGGCTATTTACAGATGGACTATGTACAGGTGCAGTGATTTGTGAGCTGCTCTGACAGCTGGTGCTTAAAGTTAGTGAGGGAGATATGAGTCTCCAGCTTCAGTGATTTTTGCAGTTTGTTCCAGTCATTGGCAGCAGAGAACTGACAGGAAAGGCGGCCAAAGGAGGAATTGATTTCATTTTAGATTGGAGATGCTTAATGTGAGTCTGGAAGGAGAGTTTACAGTCTAGCCAGACACTTAGGTATTTGTAGTTGTCCACATACTCCAAGTCAGAACCGTCCAGGGTAGTGATGCTGGACGGGCGGGCAGGTGTGGGCAGCGATCAGTTGAAAAACATGCATTTAGTTTTACTTACATTTAAGAGCAGTTGGAGGCCACGGAAGGAGAGTTGTGTGGCTTTGAAGCTCGTCTGGAGGTTAGTTAACATAGTCTCCAAAGAAGGGCCAGAAGTATACAGAATGGTGTCGTCTGCGTAGAGGTGGATCAGAGAATCACCTGCAGCAGGAGCGACATCATTGATATATACAGAGAAAAGAGTCGGCCCGAGAATTGAACCCTGTGGCACCCCAATAGAGACTGCCAGAAATCCGGACAGCAGGCCCTCCGATTTGACACACTGAACTCTGTCTGAGAAGTAGTTGGTGAACCAGGCGAGGCAGTCATTTGAGAAACCAAGGCTGTTGAGTCTGCTGATAAGAATATGGTGATTGACAGGGTCGAAAGCCTTGGCCAGATCGATGAATACGGTCCATATTATGTGAGCTAAACATAAACATTAAAAATGAAGTACCAATGTTAACAAAAAACACTTAAATACATTAATTTTGTCCTTGAAACATTTCAATTAAATGCTGTAGAATTCCATTCATTCTTATGGAGGACTGCGTTTCTGAGGAGGGACAATATGGCCGACAGATCCACTCATTGGCCAATGCATAACAGGACAATCCAGGGTTTTTATACATTATTGATGTGGAGAGCCCTCCCCCTGCCTGTTGTGAAGAAGCATGCGCCGCCCTATTTGGTCAAATTGCTTGTCAATCAAGAGTGCTACCACGGTGACAGAGTATCTGACTGTAAATGTGTAATATATTATTTCATCCGTTGTTCAGACAGATGAGTGAGCGAAATCAGATTAGACAGCCCGGTTACAAACAGTCAGTTGAGTTTAAAATATTGAAACATTGTTGCACGCTTCGACATCCTTTAATTACACATGAAAGTAACAGTTTTCTCCTCTGAAATATCCATGAGGGATGCGGTCTTATTTTATCACTCCTAAAGCAGTGAAGTACTGCTACTTTTGTGGCCATATTGTAGCCAACGTCTACTACTAGTCTTCCAGCCTACTAGGGAAGTTGGGGTTGCTGTCGTTGTCTGTTTTGTTTTAAAGTGACAGGAAAGACCGCACGCTGTAAAACATTCAGCCCGGATCGAATCGACGCGATGATTCCTGAATGTCCCCGGAGCCGAGAGACAAGGAGCCGAACGCGGTGCCACTATGGCCAGGTAGCCGAACCAAACCAGAACTGTTTTGGGCTACTTTCCGAGATCAAAACTCTTATCAAGAATGAACCATTCACTGACCACTACGCCATCATTCCGGGCAAAGAACTTGGCAGGTAACTAACGTTAATAAGTTCTTAGTAAATAACGTTACTGTAGATCTGGTGCTGAGCATCTATCCAGCTTGTCTCTCTGTGAATTGTCTGAAGAACTTCTGAGCTACTGTGTCTGTCTGTTTCCATACTTCTGATAATACTGAAGATGTAGTGCAATTTTTTTTGCCCATTTCTTGAATAGTTGATATTCAAATATCCCCGTTTCTGGCTGTGGTAGTTAGATGTGGTAGCTACTAGCTATCTCTAGTTAGATGAGGTAGTCACATCTCCTTTCCTGCTGTCATTGTGTAAGTATTTGTCTGCACTGCATTCTGTCCAGCAGTTAAGGGTTTTGCAACGTGTATGTTTGATTGTAGACATCCGTGTAAATTGGGGAATCCGTTGAAGGGACTTGCGTCAATGTCACCGCGCACTTGGAGACAAAGTGCATTTAATGTTCACCCTTGCGTATAGGGTGCCAGCTGAAAAATCACGCCTCTCTTGTTTGAGAATGCTGGAGAAGGCTATCTATGCATGGCAGGCTATAGCGGTAGGCTTGCATTTTCTCCACAGCAAGGTCACTCGACTCGTCATATATTTGCTGAGTGTTTGAACTGCAGTGAGCTGATGTGTCTGATAAATTGTTAAAAAAAAAAAAAAGCATCACTGAAGCACATGAGTTATTTTCTGTAAGGAAAAATGCAATGCCCCTCAGTTTTCAGCCAGTCTTCACTAGGCCTTGTCTTGGGACAGATTCCTTTCCTTCCTAAGTGCAGTTTACAAACACTTTGGCAATGGGCTGTATGTTATGATTTGCAGCAATGGGCTGTATGTTATGATTTGCAGCAATGGGCTGTATGTTATGATTTGCAGCAATGGGCTGTATGTTATGATTTGCAGCAATGGGCTGTATGTTATGATTTGCAGCAATGGGCTGTATGTTATGATTTGCAGCAATGGGCTGTATGTTATGATTTGCAGCAATGGGCTGTATGTTATGATTTGCAGCAATGGGCTGTATGTTATGATTTGCAGCAATGGGCTGTATGTTATGATTTGCAGCAATGGGCTGTATGTTATGATTTGCAGCAATGGGCTGTATGTTTCAAATTGCCTTTAGTTGCACCAACGACTAAGCCTAAATGCAGCTCCCTCCATGTTATAAAGTATAATGAAACGCATGGGAAATACTGCATAGCCGGCTGTATTTACTCTCTCAATTCAATGATGCCAAGGGAAATACTGCAAAGCCGGCTGTATTTACTCTCTCAATTCAATGATGTCAAGGGAAATACTGCAAAGCCGGCTGTATTTACTCTCTCAATTCAATGATGCCAAGGGAAATACTGCATAGCCGGCTGTATTTACTCTCTCAATTCAATGATGTCAAGGGAAATACTGCATAGCCGGCTGTATTTACTCTCTCAATTCAATGATGTCAAGGGAAAATGATGTATTTACTCTCTCAATTCAATGATGCCAAGGGAAATACTGCAAAGCCGGCTGTATTTACTCTCTCAATTCAATGATGCCAAGGGAAATACTGCATAGCCGGCTGTATTTACTCTCTCAATTCAATGATGTCAAGGGAAATACTGCAAAGCCGGCTGTATTTACTCTCTCAATTCAATGATGTCAAGGGAAATACTGCAAAGCCGGCTGTATTTACTCTCTCAATTCAATGATGCCAAGGGAAATACTGCATAGCCGGCTGTATTTACTCTCTCAATTCAATGATGCCAAGGGAAATACTTGAAGACTATCTTGTCATTGGCACTTTGAAACTCCATACTTCACCACTGAATAATGGCTTTAGTCCACTTCTTGGGAGCCAACTCTGTGGTTCTTTCTCTGCTTCACTGACAGAGAACGAAGGGGGATTCCAGTGTGTTTTTTTTTTTTACGAGTGGAAATGTCTCAGCCTCCTTCCTCTTTCCACACAGCTCTCTTAACATGCTAGTCAAAGTTAGGGCAGTGTGTCTTTTTCCCTGTGAGCATTGTAAAGAGCGCCACTTAGACTAGGCAATGCAAACACCACACTCAACCCTGTCAATGGCACCATGTTGACCCCAAGCAAAACCTACAGCAGGGTAACGTATATGTGTATATATATATATATATATATAGATTACTTTGTGGATTACTTTGGAACACATTTCCAATATTTATATAATTTTTTTATTTTTATTGTTTTACACAAAAGACTGTAAAAACACTAACTAATCAGCTCCATGTGATTTACAATTTGGAAATGTGTTCCAAAGTAATATATATATGATCTTGTAAGCAAAGTTTGACATGACTATGTTTTAGTCATATGTTATATCTGTTTGGGTTTCCTGTGGTCAATTTGCAGTCTACAAATGATTTGTAATTATGTTCCGGTCCCCTGACCACCTACTCAATAAAATGAAAAAAAAATTAATCCCCATCGACTAGTTGATGATTCCTGACCTACGGTATATCTCCTCTGATTGGATTAAGCCGATAAGAAGTGCGTGAGTCCTGTTGGATTTCAAAGGCATTGTCCTTTTGTAGAAGGCATTTGAGCTATGCATGTCTGTCTGACGTTTTCAGCCATTTGTTTCATAAGAGGGACATTCAGAATGTGACTTTGCATCACATGACCTGCCGTTGCGTCTGAGATTAGCCAAAGGCACTCACTTCAAAGTGTTTGACTAAGCCACATCCGAATCAGATCATCCTTCCCTCTGCCTAGTGACCAGCTGCTAGGGAAGTACCCATCTGGTGACTGGTCACAAGCATCCTCTGGCCAAAGCCCCACAATCTCTAGCTGATGTTTGTTGCTATGTACGTACTCACTGTTAATTAATTTTTCATGGATCATCAAACTGTAGAAAAATAATTTTAAAATGTGAACTCCATACTATCTCTGTCTGTAGGATCATTTCGTTTGTTTGGCAGAATACCATGGAAACTGCTATCTAGCCTGAGACTGAAGCTTAGTGCCTGCCAATGGGAACAGGAGTTACATTTTGCCATAGGAGAACTTCATGGAACATTGGCTAAGAGTATTTTTAGAAAAGGCCCATAAGGAATCACTGTTCCCAGGTCAGATGTAGCTGGAATTCACTTGAGTCCTGAAACCACCTCTGTTACTGTGACACTCAACATTTCCCATTAAATTGAATTAGGCCGAGCCTACGCACATGTCTAACGTCTTTGTATGGTGCAATGATCAGATTACAAATAGATTTTTCATCCATAAGGCATGGATGTCATGAAGTTAGCTGGAGATGCATGACGGCTAACAATCTACAGTGGTCATACTGTACCAACTGATATTATGACCATTAGTCCTTTACCACCTCGATGAGAAACATTCAATCACGATGTCTGGACGCCTGAATTGAGGCAGTAGTGCGAGCCGTGTGTAAATATCTTGTGTTTTGTTTTGTTTTTTGTTTTGTTTTGTTTTGTTTTGTTTTGTTTTGTTTTGGTTGGCTATTTCTGTGAATCATGTGACTTAATGAAGTTATCTGGCTGTAAAGCTGAAGTAAGCACTTGACTAATAAATTACACTACTAAGCTGTTTCATTTGGTTGGGTTGTTTGTAAGTACTTCAGCCGCCAGGAGATTATGAACCTGGTTATTTAGCCTGGAACTCAATTTGAGCTGTGTGTTCTACTGTGCTCGTGTCCCCTGTGTGTTCTACTGTGCTCGTGTCACCTGTGTGTTCTACTGTGCTCGTGTCCCCTGTGTGTTCTACTGTGCTCGTGTCACCTGTGTGTTCTACTGTGCTCGTGTCCCCTGTGTGTTCTACTGTGCTCGTGTCACCTGTGCTGTGCTCGTGTCCCCTGTGTGTTCTACTGTGCTCGTGTCCCCTGTGTGTTCTACTGTGCATGTGTCCCCTGTGTGTTCTACTGTGCATGTGTCCCCTGTGTGTTCTACTGTCCCCTGTGTGTTCTACTGTGCTCGTGTCCCCTGTGTGTTCTACTGTGCATGTGTCCCCTGTCACCTGTGTTTCTACTGTGCTCGTGTCACCTGTGTGTTCTACTGTGCTCGTGTCCCCTGTGTGTTCTACTGTGCTCGTGTCCCCTGTGTGTTCTACTGTGCTCGTGTCACCTGTGTTAGTCTTTTCTGCTTATTTAAAATAAAATGAGATTTTATTTGTCACATGTGTCCCCTGTGTGAATACTGTGCTTGTGTCCCCTGTGTGTTCAACGTGATGTAAACTGTGTGTTTACTGTGCTTGTGTCCCCTTGTGAAATGATTGCTCGTGTCACCTGTGTGTTCTACTGTGCTCGTGTCCCCTGTGTGTTCTACCTCGTGTCCCCTGTGTGTTCAATGATGTCAGAATCAAAAATTATAGGACCTGTGTTAGTCTTTTCTGAATAAAATACAAAAGAATGGAGCTCTATACAGGAAGTACCATATCAATGTGGAGCTCTATACAGGAAGTATCAGTACCAGATCAATGTGGAGCTCGATACAGGAAGTACCAATACCAGATCAATGTGGAGCTCGATACAGGAAGTATCAGTACCAGATCAATGTGGAGCTCGATACAGGAAGTACCAATACCAGATCAATGTGGAGCTCGATACAGGAAGTATCAGTACCAGATCAATGTGGAGCTCGATACAGGAAGTACCAATACCAGATCAATGTGGAGCTCGATACAGGAAGTACCAATACCAGATCAATGTGGAGCTCTATACAGGAAGTACCAATACCAGATCAATGTGGAGCTCTATACAGGAAGTACCAGTACCAGATCAATGTGGAGCTCTGTACAGGAAGTACCAGTACCAGATCAATGTGGAGCTCTATACAGGAAGTACCAGTACCAGATCAATGTGGAGCTCTATACAGGAAGTACCAGTACCAGATCAATGTGGAGCTCTATACAGGAAGTACCAGTACCAGATCAATGTGGAGCTCTATACAGGAAGTACCAGTACCAGATCAATGTGGAGCTCTATACAGGAAGTACCAGTACCAGATCAATGTGGAGCTCTATACAGGAAGTACCAGTACCAGATCAATGTGGAGCTCTATACAGGAAGTACCAGTACCAGATCAATGTGGAGCTCTATACAGAAAGTACCAGTACCAGATATGTAGTTATTAAGAGACTACAGTGGGGCAAAAAAGTATTTAGTCAGCCACCAATGGTTCAAGTTCTCCCACTTAAAAAGATGAGAGAGGCCTGTAATTTGCATCATAGGTACACTTCAACTATGACAGACAAAATGAGAAACCACTACAAAGTATTAACTTAAGGGGGCTGAATAATTTTGCATGCCCAATTTTTCAGTTTTTGATTTGTTAAAAAAGTTTGAAATATCCAATAAATGTCGTTCCACTTCATGATTGTGTCCCACTTGTTGTTGATTCTTCACAAAAAAATACAGTTTTATATCTTTTATGTTTGAAGCCTGAAATGTGGCAAAAGGTCGCAAAGTTCAAGGGGGCCGAATACTTTCGCAAGGCACTGTAAATCCAGAAAATCACATTGTAGGATTTTTTATGAATTTATTTGCAAATTATGGTGGAAAATAAGTATTTGGTCAATAACAAAAGTTTATCTCAATACTTTGTTATATACCCTTTGTTGGCAATGACAGAGGTCAAACGTTTTCTGTAAGTCTTCACAAGGTTTTCACACACTGTTGCTGGTATTTTGGCCCATTCCTCCATGCAGATCTCCTCTAGAGCAGTGATGTTTTGGGGCTGTTGCTGGGCAACACGGACTTTCAACTTCCTCCAAAGATTTTCTATGGGGTTGTGATTTGGAGACTGGCTAGGCCACTCCAGGACCTTGAAATGCTTCTTACGAAGCCACTCCTTCGTTGCCCGGGCGGTGTGTTTGGGATCATTGTCATGCTGAAAGACCCAGCAAAGTTTCATCTTCAATGCCCTTGCTGATGGAAGGAGGTTTTTCACTCAAAATCTCACGATACATTCATTCTTTCCTTTACACGGAAAAACAGCCCCAAAGCATGATGTTTCCACCCCCATGCTTCACAGTAGGTATGGTGTTCTTTGGATGCAACTCAGCATTCTTTGTCCTCCAAACATGACGAGTTGAGTTTTTACCAAAAAGTTATATTTTGGTTTCATCTGACCATTTGACATTCTCCCAATCTTCTTCTGGATCATCCAAATGCTCTCTAGCAAACTTCAGACGGGCCTGGACATGTACTGGCTTAAGCAGGGGGACACGTCTGGCACTGCAGGATTCGAGTCCCTGGCGGCGTAGTGTGTTACTGATGGTAGGCTTTGTTACTTTGGTCCCAGCTCTCTGCAGGTCATTCACTAGGTCCCCCCGTGTGGTTCTGGGATTTTTGCTCACCGTTCTTGTAATCATTTTGACCCCATGGGGTGAGATCTTGCGTGGAGCCCCAGATCGAGGGAGATTATCAGTGGTCTTGTATGTCTTCCATTTCCTAATAACTGCTCCCACAGTTGATTTCTTCAAACCAAGCTGCTTACCTATTGCAGATTCAGTCTTCCCAGCCTGGTGCAGGTCTACAATTTTGTTTCTGGTGTCCTTTGACAGCTCTTCGGTCTTGGCCATAGTGGAGTTTGAAGTGTGACTGTTTGAGGTTGTGGACAGGTGTCTTTTATACTGATAACAAGTTCAAACAGGTGCCATTAATACAGGTAACGAGTGGAGGACAGAGGAGCCTCTTAAAGAAGAGGTTACAGGTCTGTGAGAGCCAGAAATCTTGCTTGTTTGTAGGTGACCAAATACTTATTTTCCACCATAATTTGCAAATAAATTCATTAAAAATCCTACAATGTGATTTTCTGGATTTTTTTTCTCATTTTGTCTGTCATTGTTGAAGAGTACCTATGATGAAAATTACAGGCCTCTCTCATCTTTTTAAGTGGGAGAACTTGCACAATTGGTGGCTGACTAAATACTTTTTTGCCCCTCTATATATACAGGGAGTACCAGTACCAGAACAATGTGGAGCTGTATACAGGGAGTACCAGTACCAGAACAATGTGGATCTACAGTGCATTCCGAAAGTATTCAGACCACTTGAAGTCGAAGGAATTGTCTGTAGGGCTCAGAGACAAGATTGTGTCGAGGCACAGATCTGGGAAAGGGTACAAAAAAATTCTGCAGCATTGAAGGTCCCCAAGAACACAGTGGCCTCCATCATTCTTAAATGAAAGAAGTTTGGAACCACCAAGACTCTTCCTAACTGAGTGATCGGGGGAGAAGGGCCTTGGTTAGGGAGGTGACCAAGAACCTGATGGTCTCTCTGACAGAGCTCCAGTTCCTCTGTGGAGATGGTTGTCCTTCAAGAACGTTCTGCCATCTCTGCAACACTCCACCAATCAGGCAAAAGGCATTTTCTCAAGCAATAAATTTGCTACGACTGTCTGTAAGTGATTTGAACAAGGAGCCTAATGGAAAGGATATGTAACCTGCAAACTGTCTGTTAATGGCAGAGAGATTTGTTTATTTGTTATTTGTCTATTAACCTATACCCCCAGGTGACGTTGTCAGGCAGGCCAATACTCCACAGTGCAAAACGAGCTGAAATTTTAGGCGGTCTTTTCAAACAGCTCTTACACTAAAATGGTATTGTCATTTTCACAATTTCACACAGTATTATTTAAACCTCATGGTGTGGAAATATCCATAAAACACAGGAAAACCCGTTTTTGACTGCACTGCCCCTTTAAGACTGTCTTCAGGCCTTGGTTCCAAGGAATTGACTGGATAAATGAGTAGTTTAAAGGCTATACTCGTTGTATAGGTGTGCAACCACTCGTAGTTTAGTTCGTCAAGGAATTAGGTTGGTAACAGGGCTAAAAGCGTCAGTCTTGCTGTAGTCTAAATATTTGGAGCTTTTTAAGTATTTTTATTATGGTTTCAGTTAAAAACAACTCTATCACATGCCTCAGGCAGCATACAGATGACACCAAGATATCCCAGGATTACATAGAGAGAAATTAGAGCACGTTAACCCAGGATTAAGTAGAGAGAGGCTAGAGCACGTTAACCCAGGATTAAGTAGAGAGAGGCTAGAGCACGTTAACCCAGGATTAAATAGAGCGAGGATAGAGCACGTTAACCCAGGATTAAATAGAGCGAGGCTAGTGCACGTTAACCCAGGATTAAATAGAGAGAGATTAGAGCACGTTAACCCAGGATTAAATAGAGCGAGGCTAGAGCACGTTAACCCAGGATTAAATAGCGCGAGGATAGAGCACGTTAACCCAGGATTAAATAGAGCGAGGATAGAGCACGTTAACCCAGGATTAAGTAGAGAGAGGCTAGAGCACTTTAACCCAGGATTAAATAGAGCGAGGCTAGAGCACGTTAACCCAGGATTAAATAGAGCGAGGCTAGTGCACGTTAACCCAGGATTAAGGATAGAGCACGTTAACCCAGGATTAAATAGAGCGAGGATAGAGCACGTTAACCCAGGATTAAGTAGAGAGAGGCTAGAGCACGTTAACCCAGGATTAAATAGAGCGAGATAGAGCACGTTAACCCAGGATTAAATAGAGCGAGGCTAGTGCACGTTAACCCAGGATTAAATAGAGCGAGGATAGAGCACGTTAACCCAGGATTAAGTAGAGAGAGGCTAGAGCACGTTAACCCAGGATTAAATAGAGCGAGGCTAGTGCACGTTAACCCAGGATTAAATAGCGCGAGGATAGAGCACGTTCTACTGCTCTCTGGTGAAATCCATCACAATTATTTCCACTTTGCTTCATCACTTTTGGATCTTGCCAGGCCTGCTCTAATAAATTAAACTAGGTTTACATTTTAAAACAATAGCCGTATGGGATATTCAGTTCTTCAAGTAGTTTAGTCTCTATGCCAAAATTAAAGCCTGTTCATATTACTAAGGGCTGTATGACTGAAAGTAGTGCTAAAACTCTTCAAATAATCCTGTCATATCACCATTGAATGTTTTGAAGAAAAGTTCTGATGTTTTCCCCATCACATTCCAGTGGTCAGTGGATCTTTCAGTGTCTCATCAGGGGAGAAAAAAATGCTCTGTCATCATGGATTAATAAGAGAGTGTGTCGTTTTAGAATTTCTCTTTCCCCGAAGGGTTAGACTGCAGTTACAGCAGGCTGTGGGCGGGTGGTACGCCCTCCCATACTCCCCCAGCATCTAAAACATCAAGTCATCTGCACACACACACACACTCCTTTGGATAGCTCACATCGTCGTGTGTGTGTGTGTGTGTGTGTGTGTGTGTGTGTGTGTGTGTGTGCCTGCCTGTCAGTGTGGTCCCGGTCCCAAACCCCTTTTACTAACCCCTATCATGTTTTGAACAAAACCTCCCCCTCTGTTTCTCACAGAAGGAATCTATGTGTCTTGACAGTCAGGCAGGATACCATGACATCATCGCCCAAGCTTTTCATGTTGTTTGAGTCTCGCGGCAGGGCCGGAGGCAACATTTGCTGAGCGCCGTGGAAACAGCCAACCGCTGAGAAATGAGGGGGGAGGACATGTGAAAGCCAAGTTTGTTATTGAACCCCATCCTCTGTACTCTCTTGTGTCAAGAGATGATGGGCAGGGCAGGGAGGGGTGTATGTCACTCTATTCTTCCTCCCTTCAAAGCAATTTAATGACGTTGATTTAACTTTCTGTCCTCCTACAGCTGTTACACGCCTCAGCAAGAAATCTCTCATTTCTGTCATCAACTGGGCCTAATCCGTTTTCTGTTGATTATTAACGCATGCCGTTGAGACCCTGTAGGATTAAAACGGTGCTACATGCTATGGTGTTACCTTTCTCCCTCAGCAAATTCAATCTGTCATGCCCTTTCACATGTACTGAGCCTGTGCCGAGAGAGAGAAATCCAGGCGAGGAAGTCTAACACAAGTATGGAAATTGTTCATCTCCACATAGGCGTGGCGAGTGAACCGCGTCTTTTATTGTGGCCGATTAACCACAATGTAACGGATCCTGAGCCGCACTGAGAAGACACGGTGGGATTTAGAAACGGACATCCCCAGGGGAGGGCGACGAGGCAGCCCAGGGGACGGCGACGAGGCAGCCCAGGGGACGGCGACGAGGCAGCCCAGGGGACGGCGACGAGGCAGCCCAGGGGAGGGCGACGAGGCAGCCCAGGGGAGGGCGTCGAGGCAGCCCAGGGGAGGGCGTCGAGGCAGCCCAGGGGAGGGCGTCGAGGCAGCCCAGGGGAGGGCGTCGAGGCAGCCCAGGGGAGGGCGTCGAGGCAGCCCAGGGGAGGGCGTCGAGGCAGCCCAGGGGAGGGCGATGAGGTAATGCCCTTTCCCAAGGTATTCAGAAAATGTCCCTCTCTGTGCCCAAAGAACAAATGAATAGGCAACCCGTCTTCCTCTCTCTCTTTCCCACTCCTCTACACACAGGGGGTCACATAATGTCAGAGTTCATTAGGCACGGCGTTAACAGGCCTCTGGTTTCAGTCCTGGCGTTGGTACAGAGCTCAAAGGCCCTTTTCTTAGTGAGGAAAATGAGCAGTCAGTAGGAGCTCTTTGCTCTGCCTTGCTGTTTGTTCTAAAGGTGATGAGGCCATTGCAGCCATTGCCTCATTTACTCCCAGGTTCACTCTCCGTGTGCCCGTTGATGATTAATGGAGCTCTTTGAGAAGATGGCCGCGCCTACTCAGGACACTCGGGTGACACTGCAAACCTGTGAAAACAACACTAGAAAAAAAGTAGTTGATTACCGGGCTGCCAATACAGTGACAGACACAGGGAGCAGGCCGACAAACACGGTAACCTTCCCTCTATGTGACTCTCCCCTCATACTGGCAGTGTGAAAGATTAGGATTTCAGCAACAGCCCCCCCATGTAAAGTGGTTGTGTTTGTAGTGAGTCTAGTGACCTATTGCCAAAACATACTTAAAACGCATTAAAAACATGGGCATTTCCTCCTATGGGCAACTGCTGGGGAAAGCAATTCTGCTGCCAGGACAGATCCCCAGGCTGAAAGCCCTCTGTCTCTCTGTCTCTCTGTCTCTCTGTCTCTCTGTCTGTCTGTCTGACATCTGTTAAGGACACTGCTATACCCAAACTGACTTGGTAGAAAAATCCCAGTTGTAAATGAGAACGGTCAAGAGCCTACCTGGTTTGGCCTGTTAACTGGCCTACCTGGTTAAATAAAGGTAGCTGGCTCTGGTTAAATAAAGGTGTTCCCAAACTGACTTGGTTAAAAAATCCCAGCCTACCTGGTTAAATGAGAAGCCTACCGTTCTCAACTAGCCTACCTGGTTAAATAAAGGTGTTCTCAACTAGCCTACCTGGTTAAATAAAGGTGTTCTCAACTGGCCTACCTGGTTAAATAAAGGTGTTCTCAACTAGCCTACCTGGTTAAATAAAGGTGTTCTCAACTGGCCTACCTGGTTAAATAAAGGTGTTCTCAACTAGCCTACCTGGTTAAATAAAGGTGTTCTCAACTAGCCTACCTGGTTAAATAAAGGTGAAATAAAAATAGACAAATAAAAAAACTCTAGTCTGCTCTTGTAAGTCGGTCTGGATAAAAGCATCTGCTGAATGACTATAATGTAGTCTGGCTTTTGGTATCCTGTCAACTCTTCTGTCAGCTGGAGACCTTGTCTGCATTCTATAGAACCTGCACTGTGATACCAGCGTTTTTGACGCTATAGACTGGCCACGAGATAGCCGAACAGAAGGTTTTTACCGTATGCTCAGTAACATGAGAGTTTGACACCTACCGGTTAGATGATCGGGCCGCTCCATCAGTCTATGACTAACATAGCAACAACTTTAATGCCATGATTATACAGGTGGTAAGATTCCTAAGAGTACTGGCCTCACTTTTCTTAAGCATCGGTCAGTCAGAGCCAGATTTACAGACACCTGATGACCTCATATCACTCTACCCATACCCACTGTGTGTAACTCTTAAATATTGGACCTATCATCTATGTAGAGGACATCTCTAAGGGGACGATCCTGCCGAGTCTAATTCAATAAAGCTCTGTCAACGACTTTGTCTCAAGCCCCCCCACCCCACCCCCACCATAGTTTGGGGGAGAGATGTTATATTCCTAGAATTGCCACTCTTTTAACCTGGACGTTAACGTACATACTTACCTTGAGGTGACTTTCCCCATGTAACGGATGTGTAACGGCTAGCTTAGTTAGTGGTGGTGCGCGCTAAATAGTGTTTCAATCGGTGACGTCACTTGCTCTGAGACCTTGAAGTAGTGGTTCCCCTTGCTCTGCAAAGGCCGCGGCTTTTGTGGAGCGATGGGTACCGATGCTTCGAGGGTGACTGTTGTTGATGTGTGCAGAGGGTCCCTGGTTTGCGCCCGGGTATGGGCGAGGGGGCGGTCTAAAGTTATACTGTTACACCCACTCAAGGGCTACTGTGTGGAAAATATTTTCAAAATAAAAGGACAGCAGCCATTCAGCTCTTGGCATGCAAAACCTTATTATATTAATCTTGTTTTCTGCTTGGACACCTGCCACTGCAAAAAAATATGTATGGAAGTAAAGATGTCCATTAATTTAAAAAAAATATATATATTTATTTTTTAAATGGATCTTTAGCCCAAAAGCCCAAATGGTCCAAACGTGCAGTTTTTTTTACAGTTTTGGTCAAAAATAACATAACCTTACTTCCTCTTGATGAAGTCCACTGGTTTAGGGCCACAGCCATCTGTTCTGAATCGACCGTTCCTGGGTCACAGTCAGTGTGACTGTGATCCAGCAGTCACCCGCTTTCTGTGTACACATGACAGCCATCTCTTTCAGGGTGTTGTCCGTGTGAGGCCACCGGCTTTTGGAAATGTGCTGACATGGCTGCAGAAAAGGCTGTGGTCTGTTTTTAAAAGTTTCTCCATGTACACAAGCCTTAAATCAAAGGCTTATGTGTGCCTGCTGAACTTGGAACATTTTGGTATAGTGTGCACTACTTGCATTGAGGGTACAGTCGTGAGTTTTCTCCTCAATAGCATGCAGATAGTGGCCCAGATATACGCAATATAAATAGGCTAGTTGTCTCTCCCCTGGAGTGAGCCTTAGAGCAATCCAGGTCTAGACCCCGTGTCCAGCACCCCGTGTCCAGCACCCCGTGTCCAGCACCCCGTGTCCAGCACCCCGTGTCCAGCACCCCGTGTCCAGCACCCCGTGTCCAGCACCCCGTGTCCAGCACCCCGTGTCCAGCACCCTACCTACTGTAAACATAGCACAGATTCATGGCCGACTTGATGAACGTCACACAGCATTGGATCGGAATCATCTGAAACGTTTTGGTATCAAAGCCTCATGATCTCCCAGTGGGTGAGAGTCCGGACGGGACGAGGATGCAGTGGTGGGCGGGGCGTTGGATAGGCTAGGGCTGGGCCGCTGGTTAGGCTAGGGCTAGGCCGCTGGTTAGGCTAGGGCTGGGCCGCTGGTTAGGCTAGGGCTGGGCCGCTGGTTAGGCTAGGGCTGGGCCGCTGGTTAGGCTAGGGCTGGGCCGCTGGTTAGGCTAGGGCTGGGCCGCTGGTTAGGCTAGGGCTGGGCCGCTGGATAGGCTAGGGCTGGGCCGCTGGTTAGGCTAGGGCTGGGCCGCTGGTTAGGCTAGGGCTGGGCCGCACCAATGCCACCACGCAAACCTCATCTAGGGCAGGGTTTGTTTCTTTACATAAGACAATTGTAAAGGTGATACCTGCCTCTATACTAGGACCCTGCCTATATAATAGGACTGGGAATTACCAGGGACATCACCATACCATATTATCACCATACTGAGGGACCTCACCATACCATATTATCACCATACTGAGAGACCTCACCATACCATATTATCACCATACTGAGAGACCTCACCATACCATATTATCACCATACTGAGGGACCTCACCATACCATATTATCACCATACCATATTATCACCATACTGAGAGACCTCACCATACCATATTATCACCATACCATATTATCACCATACTGAGAGACCTCACCATAACATATCACCATACCATACTGAGAGACCTCACCATACCATATTATCACCATACCATATTATCACCATACTGAGAGACCTCACCATAACATATCACCATACCATACTGAGAGACCTCACCATACCATATTATCACCATACCATATTATCACCATACTGAGGGACCTCACCATACAATATTATCACCATACTGAGGGACCTCACCATACCATATTATCACCATACTGAGAGACCTCACCATACAATATTAACACCATACCATATTATCACCATACCATATTATCACCATACCATATTATCACCATACAATATTATCACACCATACCATATTATCACCATACTGAGAGACCTCACCATACCATATTATCACCATACCATATTATCACCATACTGAGAGACCTCACCATACAATATTAACACCATACCATATTATCACCATACCATATTATCACCATACCATATTATCACCATACAATATTAACACCATACCATATTATCACCATACTGAGAGACCTCACCATACCATATTATCACCATACCATATTATCACCATACAATATTATCACCATACTGAGAGACCTCACCATACCATATTATCACCATACCATATTATCACCATACCATATTAGAGGCCTCACCATACCATATTATCACCATACCATATTATCACCATACCATATTATCACCATACCATATTACCACCATACCATATTATCACCATACAATATTAACACCATACCATATTATCACCATACCATATTATCACCATACAATATTAACACCATACCATATTAACACCATACCATATTATCACCATACAATATTAACACCATACCATATTATCACCATACCATATTATCACCATACAATATTAACACCATACCATATTATCACCATACCATATTATCACCATACAATATTAACACCATACAATATTAACACCATACCATATTATCACCATACAATATTAACACCATACCATATTAACACCATACCATATTATCACCATACAATATTAACACCATACCATATTATCACCATACCATATTATCAACATACAATATTATCACCATACTGAGGGACCTCAACATACAAAATTATCACCATACCATATTATCACCATACTGAGAGACCTCACCATACCATATTATCCCCATACTGAGAGACCTCACCATACCATATTACCACCATACTGAGAGACCTCACCATACCATATTACCACCAAACCATATTATCACCATACTGAGGGACCTCACCATACCATATTATCACCATACTGAGGGACCTCACCATACCATATTATCACCATACCATATTATCACCATACCATATTATCACCATACTGAGAGACCTCACCATACAATATTATCACTATACTGAGAGACCTCAACATACCATATTATCACCATACTGAGGGACCTCAACATACAATATTATCACCATACCATATTATCACCATACTGAGAGACCTCACCATACCATATTATCACCATACTGAGGGACCTCACCATACCATATTATCACCATACTGAGAGACCTCACCATACCATATTATCACCATACCATATTATCACCATACTGAGAGACCTCACCATACCATATTATCACCATACCATATTATCACCATACCATATTATCACCATACCATATTATCACCATACCATATTATCACCATACCATATTATCACCATACCATATTATCACCATACTGAGAGACCTCACCATACCATATTATCACCATACCATATTATCACCATACAATATTAACACCATACCATATTAACACCATACCATATTATCACCATACAATATTAACACCATACCATATTAACACCATACCATATTATCACCATACAATATTAACACCATACCATATTAACACCATACCATATTATCACCATACCATATTATCACCATACTGAGAGACCTCACCATACCATATTATCACCATACCATATTATCACCATACCATATTATCAACATACCATATTATCACTATACTGAGAGACCTCACCATACCATATTATCACCATACCATATTATCAACATACCATATTATCACTATACTGAGAGACCTCACCATACCATATTATCACCATACCATATTATCACCATACTGAGAGACCTCACCATACCATATTATCACCATACTGAGAGACCTCACCATACCATATTATCACCATACCATATTATCACCATACTGAGGGACCTCACCATACCATATTATCCCCATACTGAGGGACCTCACCATACCATATTATCACCATACAATATTATCAACATACCATATTACCACCATACTGAGAGACCTCACCATACCATATTATCACTATACTGAGAGACCTCAACATACAATATTATCACCATACTGAGGGACCTCAACATACAATATGATCACCATACCATATTATCACAATACTGAGGGACCTCACCATACCATATTACCACCAAACCATATTATCACCATACCATATTATCACCATACTGAGAGACCTCACCATACCATATTATCACCATACCATATTATCACCATACCATATTATCACCATACAATATTAACACCATACCATATTAACACCATACCATATTATCACCATACCATATTATCACCATACAATATTAACACCATACCATATTAACACCATACCATATTAACACCATACCATATTAACACCATACAATATTAACACCATACCATATTATCACCATACCATATTATCACCATACAATATTAACACCATACCATATTATCACCATACCATATTATCCCCATACTGAGGGACCTCAACATACAATATTATCCCCATACTGAGAGACCTCAACATACCATATTAACACCATACCATATTATCACCATACCATATTATCACCATACTGAGGGACCTCACCATACCATATTATCACCATACTGAGAGACCTCAACATACAATATTATCACCATACTGAGAGACCTCAACATACAATATTATCACCATACCATATTATCCCCATACTGAGAGACCTCACCATACCATATTATCACCATACAATATTATCACCATACTGAGAGACCTCACCATACCATATTATCACCATACCATATTATCCCCATACTGAGAGACCTCACCATACCATATTATCACCATACAATATTATCACCATACTGAGAGACCTCAACATACAATATTATCACCATACCATATTATCCCCATACTGAGAGACCTCACCATACCATATTATCACCATACCATATTATCACCATACCATATTATCACCATACTGAGGGACCTCACCATACCATATTATCACCATACTGAGAGACCTCACCATACCATATTATCACCATACCATATTATCACCATACTGAGACCTCACCATACCATATTATCACCATACTGAGACCTCACCATACCATATTATCACCATACCATATTATCACCATACCATATTATCACCATACTGAGGGACCTCACCATACCATATTATCACCATACAATATTATCACCATACTGAGAGACCTCACCATACCATATTATCACCATACAATATTATCACCATACTGAGGGACCTCAACATACAATATTATCACCATACTGAGGGACCTCAACATACCATATTAACACCATACCATATTATCACCATACAATATTATCACCATACTGAGGGACCTCAACATACAATATTATCACCATACTGAGGGACCTCAACATACCATATTAACACCATACCATATTATCACCATACAATATTATCCCCATACTGAGAGACCTCAACATACCATATTAACACCATACCATATTATCACCATACAATATTATCAACATACCATATTACCACCATACTGAGGGACCTCACCATACAATATTACCACCAAACCATATTATCACCATACTGAGGAGCCTCATCATACCATATTATCACCATACCATATTATCACCATACTGAGGGACCTCACCATACCATATTACCACCATACCATATTACCACCATACCATATTATCACCATACCATATTAACACCATACCATATTAACACCATACCATATTATCACCATACAATATTAACACCATACCATATTATCACCATACCATATTATCACCATACAATATTAACACCATACCATATTATCACCATACCATATTATCACCATACCATATTATCACCATACCATATTATCCCCATACTGAGAGACCTCAACATACCATATTATCACCATACTGAGGGACCTCACCATACCATATTATCACCATACTGAGAGACCTCACCATACCATATTATCACCACACTGAGGAGCCTCACCATACCATATTATCACCACACTGAGGAGCCTCACCATACCATATTATCACAGTACTGAGAGACCTCACCATACCATATTATCACCATACCATATTACCACCAAACCATATTATCACCACACTGAGGAGCCTCACCATACCATATTATCACCGTACTGAGAGACATCACCATACCATATTATCACCATGCCATATTATCACCATACTGAGAGACATCACCATACCATATTATCACTATACTGAGAGACCTCACCATACCATATTATCACCGTACTGAGAGACCTCACCATACCATATTATCACCATACCATATTATCACCATACCATATTATTACCATCCTGAGGGACTTTACTATATTTAGGTGCGGATAAGTATTGCGATTCGATGCTGAAATTCTATTGTGATTTGATGTTCCAAGCATAATGCTCACAATATGTCTGCTACAGAGGGACAAGAGAGAGCCATGATAACTAACTAGTTTTGATCATTCATAGAAAAGTGCTGAAAACCAATTGCAATATTGTCAAAACGATGCGATACAATATGTCACTGTATTATTCAGGTTTTAAGAAGCCTTGCGGCAGCAGGGACTTGGTTAGTGTATCAGTCGTGGAGGTACGAAGGATTGGCTCAGCCATGCCGTCGTCATCAGAAAGCCTGTAAGAATCAGCCATGCCATCAGGTGAAAGCCTGTAAGAATCAGCCATGCAGTCGTCAGGTGAAAGCCTGTAAGACTCAGCCATGCCATCAGGTGAAAGCCTGTAAGACTCAGCCATGCAGTCGTCAGGTGAAAGCCTGTAAGAATCAGCCATGCCATCAGGTGAAAGCCTGTAAGACTCAGCCATGCCATCAGGTGAAAGCCTGTAAGACTCAGCCATGCAGTCGTCAGGTGAAAGCCTGTAAGACTCAGCCATGCAGTCGTCAGGTGAAAGCCTGTAAGACTCAGCCATGCAGTCGTCAGGTGAAAGCCTGTAAGACTCAGCCATGCAGTCGTCAGGTGAAAGCCTGTAAGACTCAGCCATGCAGTCGTCAGGTGAAAGCCTGTAAGACTCAGCCATGCAGTCGTCAGGTGAAAGCCTGTAAGACTCAGCCATGCAGTCGTCAGGTGAAAGCCTGTAAGACTCAGCCATGCAGTCGTCAGGTGAAAGCCTGTAAGACTCAGCCATGCAGTCGTCAGGTGAAAGCCTGTAAGACTCAGCCATGCAGTCGTCAGGTGAAAGCCTGTAAGACTCAGCCATGCAGTCGTCAGGTGAAAGCCTGTGAGACTCAGCCATCAGCCTGTAAGACTCAGCCATGCAGTCGTCAGGTGAAAGCCTGTAAGACTCAGCCATGCAGTCGTCAGGTGAAAGCCTGTAAGACTCAGCCATGCAGTCGTCAGGTGAAAGCCTGTAAGACTCAGCCATGCAGTCGTCAGGTGAAAGCCTGTAAGACTCAGCCATGCAGTCGTCAGGTGAAAGCCTGTAAGACTCAGCCATGCAGTCGTCAGGTGAAAGCCTGTAAGACTCAGCCATGCAGTCGTCAGGTGAAAGCCTGTAAGACTCAGCCATGCAGTCGTCAGGTGAAAGCCTGTAAGACTCAGCCATGCAGTCGTCAGGTGAAAGCCTGTAAGACTCAGCCATGCAGTCGTCAGGTGAAAGCCTGTAAGACTCAGCCATGCAGTCGTCAGGTGAAAGCCTGTAAGACTCAGCCATGCAGTCGTCAGGTGAAAGCCTGTAAGACTCAGCCATGCAGTCGTCAGGTGAAAGCCTGTAAGACTCAGCCATGCAGTCGTCAGGTGAAAGCCTGTAAGACTCAGCCATGCAGTCGTCAGGTGAAAGCCTGTAAGACTCAGCCATGCAGTCGTCAGGTGAAAGCCTGTAAGACTCAGCCATGCCGTCGTCAGGTGAAAGCCTGTAAGACTCAGCCATGCAGTCGTCAGGTGAAAGCCTGTAAGACTCAGCCATGCAGTCGCCAGGTGAAAGCCTGTAAGACTCAGCCATGCAGTCGTCAGGTGAAACTCTCTTCAGCTAGGTTCTCTATAGCACCAAAACTATTTATTCTGAACTTGAATGATTAGATGCTGCCCGCTAAGATGTTGTAAATGCAAAAGATTACATCTGCTCTCCACATTCCTTTTGGGCTTTCATTGGATACTGTGACTGAGGAGGAGTGTTTAGTGTCCAAGTCACTGACCTTGTCACTGAGTCACAGCTGTCAGACTGACTTCAGACAATAACAAACACCTTTGTTTGCCACATCCTCAAGAGTATGATTTACACAACCATCTGAAAACCAGCCTTTTACTGACTTCTTCCCATAGAAACCCAACCTAGAGAATTCCACCCTCAAATATTTAGCCTAACTAAAGGCATTTAGTCCTCTGTGGACAAGCCGAAGAGTTTAGTTTTTTTTAAATCCTCCAGTCTTTATATTTTTCAAAGGGAAGTGTTTTCAAAAGTAAAGGTGGACCCAGCTGTATGTAATACATCTGTGCTGGACAGAGCCTCAGCCCAGTCCTGGCTAAATTCCCAATCTGGCCTTCATACCATCATGGCCACTTAATCATCCCTAGTTTACAATTGGCTCATTCACTCCCCCACCCTCCTCTCCCCTGTAACTATTCCCCAGGTCATTGCTGTAAATGAGAATGTGTTCTCAGTCAACTTACCTGGTAAAATAAATACAAAATAAAAAGTCTAGGGCTGTGACGGTAATAATGAATCTAGGGCTGTGACGGTAATAATGAATCTAGGGCTGTGACGGTAATAATGAATCTAGGGCCGTGACGGTAATGAATCTAGGGCCGTGACGGTAATAATAAATCTAGGGCCGTGACGGTAATAATGAATCTAGGGCTGTGACGGTAATAATGAATCTAGGGCCGTGACGGTAATAATGAATCTAGGTCCGTGACGGTAATGAGTCTAGGGCCGTGACGGTAATGAATCTAGGGCCGTGACGGTAATAATGAATCTAGGGCTGTGACGGTAATAATGAATCTAGGGCTGTGACGGTAATAATGAATCTAGGGCCGTGACGGTAATGAGTCTAGGGCCGTGACGGTAATAATGAATCTAGGGCTGTGACGGTAATAATGAATCTAGGGCTGTGACGGTAATAATGAATCTAGGGCCGTGACGGTAATGAATCTAGGGCCGTGACGGTAATAATGAATCTAGGGCTGTGACGGTAATAATGAATCTAGTAAAATGACGGTAATAATGAGTCTAGGGCCGTGACGGTAATGAATCTAGGGCCGTGACGGTAATAATGAATCTAGGGCTGTGACGGTAATAATGAATCTAGGGCCGTGACGGTAATGAGTCTAGGTCCGTGACGGTAATGAATCTAGGGCCGTGACGGTAATAATGAATCTAGGGCCGTGACGGTAATAATGAATCTAGGGCCGTGACGGTAATAATGAATCTAGGGCCGTGACGGTAATAATGAATCTAGGGCCGTGACGGTAATAACGAATCTAGGGCCGTGACGGTAATAATGAATCTAGGGCCGTGACGGTAATAATGAATCTAGGGCCCTGACGATGGTAATGAATCTAGGCCCTGACGGTGGTAATGAATCTAGGGCCGTGACGGTAATAATGAATCTAGGGCTGTGACGGTAATGAATCTAGGGCCGTGACGGTAATGAATCTAGGGCCGTGACGGTAATGACATTTTGTCAGGCAAATAACTGCCGGATTCACGGTAATCAGTTAATTAACATAAACACATTTAGCATCTCCTGGCCTGCACACATGCCAATGATTTATTATTTTATTTGACCTTTATTTAATTAGGCAAGTCAATTAAGAACACATTTTTATTTTCGATGACTGCCTGGTAACGGTGGGTTAATTGCCTTGTTCAGGGGCACTGATGCAGACCTTTGGAAAATCGACATTTTAAAAAGTCTAATAAATCCATGTCATATAGCCTACACCTTCACAATAAATCCATGATTTATTTTAGACAGGTCTAAAGAAACATGATATGAAGAAAATGTAGTCTATTTTCAGAAGAGCAGAATAGCATACTTGGCATACTTTTACAAGTATTTCGCTAGACCTGCAATAACATCTGCTAAATAGGTGTATGTGATCAATACATTCGATTTGATGGTAAGCCCTGGTCTGGCAAAATGCTGTGGAATACACTAATTCATTTAGCAGATCATATTTGCTTAGAATTCCCTGGCATTATATTAAATTATACTGGAAAAAGTAAATAAATAAATTAGGTCCTAATCTATGGATCTCAAATGACTGGGCAGGGGTACAGCCATGGGTGGGCCTGGGAGGGCATAGGCCCACCCACTTGGGAGCCAGTCCCAGCCATTTAAAATGTGTTTTTCCCCACAAAAGGGCTTCATTACCGACAGAAATATACCTCAGTTTTATCAGCTGTCCGGGTGGCTGGTCTCAGACGATCCTGCAGGTGATGAAGCCAGATGTGTAGGTCCTGGGTTGGCGTGGTTACACGTGGTCTGCGGTTGTGAGACTGGTTGGATGTACTGCCAAATTATCTAAAATGACATTGGAGGTGGCTTAAGGTAGAGAAAATAACATAACATTTTCTGGCCAAGGCTCTGGGTGACATTCCTGCAGTCAGCATGCCAACTGCACACTCCCCTTAACTTGAGACTGTGGCATTGTGTTGTGTGACAAAACTACACATTTTAGAGTGACCTTTTATTGTACCCAGCACAAGGTGCACCTGTGTAATGATCATGCTGTTTAATCAGCTTCTTGATATGCCAGACCTGTCAGATGGATTATCTTGGCAAAGGTGAAATGCTCACTAAGAGGGATGTAAACAAATTTGTGCACAACATTTGAGAGGAATAAGATTTTTGTGCGTATGAAACATTTCTGGGATCTTTTATTTCAGTTAAAAAATTAAAGGAGAGCCGCACGCTCTAGGAGCTCAGATGCAAAAATATTTATTTCCAACATTTGGACAGACAAGCTGTCTTCATCAGGGTGACAAACACTGCGGGATGACTCATTTACAGAGAGGGGGAAAAGTATTTGATCCCATGCTGATTTTGTACGTTTGCCACCGACAAAGAAATGATCGGTCAATAATTTTATAATTTTATAATTTTTATAATGATATTTTTAATGGTAGGTTTATTTGAACAGTGAGAGACAGGATAACAACAAAAAAATCCAGAAAAACTCATGTAAAAAATTTTTAAAAAGAAACATCTCTTTTTCTGGACCAGGTCTTTCAAAGATGATTTGTAAAGATCCAAATAACTTCACAGATCTTCATTGTGAAGGGTTTAAACACTCTTTGCAATGCTTGTTCAATGAACCATAAACAATTCATGAACATGCACCTGTGGATGTTCGGCTTACAGAAGGTTAGGAATTTAAGGTCACAGTTAGGCCAACTTAGGACACTAAAGAGGGCTTTCTACTGACTCTGAAAACACCAAAAGAAAGATGCCCAGGGTCCCTGCTCATCTGCGTGAACGTGCCTTAGGCATGTCGCAAGGAGGCATGAGGACTGCAGATGTGGCCAGGGCAATAAATTGCAATGTCTGTACTGTGAGACGCCTAAGACAGCGCTACAGGGAGACAGGACAGGCCGCTGATTGTCCTCGCAGTGGCAGACCACTTGTAACAACACCTGCACAGGATCGGTACATCCGAACATCACACCTGCGGGACAGGTACAGGATGGCAACAACAACTGCCCGAGTTACACCAGGAATGCACCATCCCTCCATCAGTGCTCAGACCTCATGTGGTACCCTTCCTGCGGGCTCATCCTGACATGACCCTACAGCATGACAATGTCACCAGCCATTCTGCTCGTTCTGTGTGTGATTTCCTGCAAGACAGGAATGTCAGTGTTCTGTCATGGCCAGCGAAGAGCCCAGATCTCAATCCCATTGAGCACGTCTGGGTCCTGTTGGATCGGAGGGTGAGGGCTAGGGCCATTCCCCCCAGAAATGTCTGGGAACTTTCAGGTTCCTTGGTGGAAGAGTGGGGTAACATCTCACAGCAAGAACTGGCAAACCTGGTGCAATCCATGAGGAGGAGATGCACTGCAGTACTTAATGCAGCTGGTGGCCACACCACATACTGACTGTTACTTTTGATTTTGACCCCCCCTTTGTTCAGGGACACATTATTCCATTTCTGTTAGTCACATGTCTGTGGAACTTGTTCAGTTTATGTCTCAGTTGCTGAATCTTGTCATGTTCATACAAATATTTACACATGTTAAATTTGCTGAAAACACACGCAGTTGACAGTGAGATGATGTTTCTTTTTTTGCTGAGTTTATATGCTTAATTTAGAGTTATATAACTTTAGTTGTGATAGAAACATTGGGCTATATGTGGTGATATTAATAAATGTAAAGGCTACATGATGCGACTCTAGTGATGATTTGATGATGCTTAAAGTGCCCTGTTTTCTTTTTTTGTTGTACAGGCTGCACACACTTCATCAGTCTCTCATTCAAAATCTGACAAGTACTTGATAATGCCTCGAATTTCCCGGCAGATTCCCTTCGTGTGCCCCCTATAAAATTCCATGTCTTTTGCTGAAGATAATAATTAGAATTCCCTGCTCCCGGCTGCGTGCTCCGAAGCACCTCTTACTCACATGGCTCTCTGATATCTCAATTCTTATTAGCCCATGCCCGTCACATGATAGGGTCTTTCGCACAGGCTACAAGTGAAGACAGACACATCAGGGATGCAACTGTGCACGTCCTTATTGAATTCCGAGGTGCATATTGAAGATATAAGAACTGTCCACATATACTTAACAGAAAAAGCACTCGCCTATGTCAATCTACTATCCCCCATAGTACAAAAGTTGACATTTTGTGCAATAAATAAATTTCAAACATAGTCTGGGACAGTTGTGGGATGCGATATATCAAATTAAGGTACATTTGGTAGCTGGTTGAGAGAATGCCAAGTGTGCAAAGCTGTCATCAAGGCAAATGGTGGCTACTTTGAAGAATCTCAAATATACAAAATATATTTTGATTTGTTTAACACTTTTTTTGATTACTACATGAAGCCATGTGTTATTTCATAGTTTTTCTGTCTTCACTCTTATTCTACAATGTAGAAAAGAGTAAAAAATCATAATATCTTGAATGAGTAGGGTGTGTCCAAACTTTTGACTATTACTGTATATATTTAACAAGACTAAAAACACCATGACCTTATTACATCACGAACTTGGCTGTTTTGTTGTAGTTGTTTTTCACAGAAATATACTGTCCAGTACGTTGTGTTTTTCCCCCCTTGATGTAGGTTCTCTAGAGTTCCAAACCAACTCCATTTCATCCGTTTCCACTCCTGCCCCGACAACATGACAATGACGTTCAGCATGGTGGCGTTAGGCAGGCATGACTGCACTGGATGTTTTCTCTTCGCTAGTCAGATCTATCCCTCTTGGCTTCCCAGTCGCTGTCACGCCAACGCAGTATTTTACATGATGCAGGCTAGTGACACTGCTCTCAGGAGAAAGCACAGTACTGTACACAGTATTTTACACAGTATTTTTACACAGTATTATACATGATGCAGACTAGTGACACTGCTCTCAGGAGAAAGCACAGTATTGTACATGTATTGTACACAGTATTGTACATGATGCAGGCTGGTGACACTTCTCTCAGGAGAGGAAAGGCAGGACGCCCCCCTCCATCCATCCATCCATCCATATCAACATACAGTAAAGACAGCCTGAGACATGACTGCTTTTCAATGAGAGCAGTAACTCAGCCTTCAAGACCATTGTGTTTCACTGTGTTTCACTGTGTTTGTGGTCAATCCCATTTCAATTCCAGTCAATTCTGGAAGTGGAGTGAAATTCAAATTTTCTCTTCAATGCTTTTCAATGAGGAAAATTAGAAATTGGAATTGGACTTTGGTTTACTTTCTAAATTGACCCCAATCCTGCTGTTTTCTTTCCTTGAAAGACTCAGGTGTTGACTGAGGACAGTCTTACACCATTTCACTTCCTCTGCGTGTGCAATGAGGACACAAAAAGGAGCATGTGATATGTGGTTGAGGTTCCGAGTTACACGCTCTAAGGCTTGTATGAGGGGAGCAAAGGTCAGGGAAGGATTTTTAGGTGAGTGTTTACTCAAAGTCCACCCGTGGCAACTTGGCCCACTTCCAGACGTCAGTCACGCTCCGACTTCTCGACGGCCACCGAAGTCACCCCAGCCTCCCGAAGTCATCATTCGTTAGACCTGTTTACCAGAGATTTGGCTGGCTCTGGACTTTTCCACTGCAAACCTCTCCGTTCAAATAACCTTTCCTGGTCCTGGCAAATACACTCCCCTTAGTTAAGTCAATACCATTGTACTTCAATTGTATATAAATGTGAGGTTTGTTGCGTTGGCCTGGAAACAATACAACACAACATTTGTATCAATGTCTACAGTCTACACTGTTTCTACCTAGCAGCAATGCTTCATTTAATTGTCTCTGCTACACATTTAGAATCTAAAGTTGTATTGTCATATCCTCTTAGAGAACGTAATGAAGCCATTGCTCCAGTGTTTTAGTGCATTGACTGAAAACAAATCACAAACATTTTAGGTGTAGACCTTACGGTGAAATGCTTACAAGCCCTTAACCATTAATGCTGAAAAAACGTGTTCAGTAAAACATATATAATAAAATAAAAAAAACTAAAAGTAACAAATAATTAAACAGTAGCAGTAAAATAACAAGCGAGGCTATATACAGGGTCAAGAGTCAATGTGGAGGGGCACCGGTTAGTCGAGGTAATTGAGGTAAGATGTACATGTAGTTAGAGTTAGACTGACTAGGCATCAATCGTAAACAGAGAGTAGCAGCAGTGTAGAAGAGGGGTCTGGTAGCCCTTTGATTAGCTGTTCAGGAGTCTTATGGCTTGGGGTTAGAAGCTGTTAAGAAGCCTCTTGGACCTTGACTTGCCACTCTGGTACCGCTTGCCGTGTGGTAGCAGAGAGAACAGTCTATGACTGGGGTGGCTGGAGTCTGACAGTTGACAGCAGCCAAGAGGGGGGGCTGATGTGGGCGTGTCATCTTGATGTGGGCGTGTCATCTTGATGTGGGCGTGTCATCTTCATGCACTCCTTTCTCTCAGAGAGGACCCTCTATTCCCTATGGGTCCTGGTCAAAAGTAGTGCACTACATAGGGAATGGGGCACCATTTGGGACACAACACACTCGCTGTGTGTTCTTCACACCAGACCAGGCCCCTGCACCTGCATCATCCCAGTCCACATTCAAAGTGGGTCAGAGCCACAAAGCAGACGGTTGTAACAGTGAGAAAGGGGCCAGCTCGGGTGCTGGGGACGGGGGGATGACTTCATCCTGTAGAAATGCCAAAGAGACAAAGGGATGTTCAGCTCCCAATGATAACAAGTGTGCCGGTTTCAGAATCACTGGAACACCCCTCTCTTTCTCTCTCTCATCCACGCCATCAGACACACACACACACACACACACACACACACACACACACACACACAGCTCAAGTCTCTTCTCTCACTGAGATGAAAGGGTTTCACGGGGGGGAAAAAATGTTTGTGTAAATACGCTGCTTGTACGTTGGTTCCTTTGATTTGTAACGGCATTCATCTCTAATGAGATGCACTGGGATTACTTCATTTAGTTTCACAAGACTTGATATTCAAACGTTCATTGGGGCTTTGTGTCGTTCTTGTGAGTTGGTAGAAAGACGGTATCGGCCTATTGGGTCAGCGAAACTAGGTCGTATAGTCAACTTGGCATTCACAAATGAAAGACTGCCTTCGGTTACCATAGTCACAGTTACCATGGTTACAGTTACCACGGTTAAAAAGGCTTTTTATAATAACTTTGATGGTGAATAAATAAACCTACTCTACTGTAAATAGCATGAGGCTTTTCCAGTCTACCGTATTCTTTGAACCAGAATGAATACAATCGCTCAGTGAATCATTACCCTTAACGCAACGTCCTCTTCTCCTCAGGGGGAAGTTCGCCGTGGTGAGGAAGTGTGTGGAGAAGTGCACGGGGCAGGAGTACGCCGCCAAGTTCATGAGGAAGAGGAGGAAGGGCCAGGACTGCAGGCTGGAGATCATCCACGAGGTGGCCGTTCTGGAGCTCGCCACGGCCAGCCAGCGGGTGGTCAACCTGCACCAGGTCTACGAGATGGCCTCCGAGATGGTGCTCGTCCTCCAGTTGTGAGTATAGCACTATGCCAATATGTCGTGGGAACAATGCCACGTCCTCAGCGTTACGGTGCAGAGATGATGCAGACACGTGAAGAGGTCTGCCCCTCTTTCAGTTGTTTTAATCCTCTTCAGACATGGACAGCATCTGGTTATGTACGTACTGTACATTCACACAGCCTTGAGTATCTCAGTAGTCTCAATATGACTCCATCTCCATCTACACGGATCTGAAGAAACAGGATAGGTGATGGGATCTCATACCCAGTGTTATTCAGGTCATGGAAAAGGAAGCTCAACTCCTACGTATCACTTTTGACCCACAGAATGTATGAGACAGGCTCGCGGGCACAGCAGACTGATCTCCTAGCACAGCAGACTGATCTCCTAGCACAGCAGACTGATCTCCTAGCACAGCAGACTGATCTCCCAGCACAGCAGACTGATCTCCTAGCACAGCAGACTGATCTCCTAGCACAGCAGACTGATCTCCTAGCACAGCAGACTGATCTCCTAGCACAGCAGACTGATCTCCTAGCACAGCAGACTGATCTCCTGGCTTCCTGCCTCCTCACCGGGCTGGTGAATAATAAAAAGCTCATGACCCAGATGGTTCATTGAAAGGCAGCAGGTCCACGGCAAGTCATTAAATATTGAGACTGCAGTGAAACCCTGTCCTCCATGACTATCCCTCTGTCCTGTACACAGAGACACAGAGAGAGGACTGAGAGAAGGAGAATGACAGTACAGGAGAGGGGGGTTACTGTACATAGGCAAGGAGAAATAATTGCAGGACTAGGATAAATACAAATAAAAAATGAACGATTGTGTCAGTGACTTATGTGAGGTAGAGACATAGAACTAGAATGAAACCGAGGGGGGGGGCCTCCTGGAGGGAGGGAGGGGCCTCCCTGGATAGAGGGAGGGAGAGGCCTCCTGGATAGAGGGTGGGAAGGAGGGAGAGGCCTCCCTGGATAGAGGGTGGGAAGGAGGGAGAGGCCTCCCTGGATAGAGGAGGGAGGGAGGGAGGGAGGGGAGAGGCCTCCTGGATAGAGGGAGGGAGGGAGGGAGAGGCCTCCCTGGATAGAGGGAGGGAGGGAGAGGCCTCCCTGGATAGAGGGTGGGAGGGAGGGAGAGGCCTCCCTGGATAGAGGAGGGAGGGAGGGAGGGAGAGGCCTCCCTGGATAGAGGGTGGGAGGGAGGGAGAGGCCTCCCTGGATAGAGGGTGGGAGGGAGGGAGAGGCCTCCCTGGATAGAGGGAGGGAGGGAGGGAGAGGCCTCTCTGGATAGAGGGAGGGAGGGAGGGAGAGGCCTCCCTGGATAGAGGGAGGGAGAGGCCTCCCTGGATAGAGGAGGGAGGGAGAGGCCTCCCTGGATAGAGGGAGGGAGGGACAGAGAGGCCTCCCTGGATAGAGGGAGGGAGGGACAGAGAGGCCTCCCTGGATAGAGGGAGGGAGGGACAGAGGCCTCCCTGGATAGAGGGAGGGAGGGACAGAGAGGCCTCCCTGGATAGAGGGAGGGAGGGACAGAGAGGCCTCCCTGGATAGAGGGAGGGAGGGACAGAGAGGCCTCCCTGGATAGAGGGAGGGAGGGACAGAGAGGCCTCCCTGGATAGAGGGAGGGAGGGGCAGAGAGGCCTCCCTGGATAGAGAGAGGGAAGGACAAAGAGGCCTCCCTGGATAGAGGGAGGGAGGGCGAGACATAGGCCTCCCTGGATAGAGGGAGGGAGGGCGAGACATAGGCCTCCCTGGATAGAGGGGGGAGGGAGGGAGAGGCCTCCCTGGATGGAGGGAGGGAGGCCTCCCTGGATGGAGAGAGGGAGGGACAGAGAGGCCTCCCTGGATAGAGAGAGAGAGGGAGGGACAGAGAGGCCTCCCTGGATAGAGAGAGAGGGAGGGAGGGAGAGGCCTCCCTGGATAGAGGGAGGGAGGGAGAGGCCTCCCTAGATAGAGGGGGGGAGGGAGAGGCCTCCCTGGATGGAGGGAGGGAGAGGCCTCCCTGGATAGAGGGAGGGAGGGGCAGAGAGGCCTCCCTGGATAGAGGGAGGGAGGGGCAGAGAGGCCTCCCTGGATAGAGAGAGAGAGGGAGGGACAGAGAGGCCTCCCTGGATAGAGAGAGAGAGGGAGGGACAGAGAGGCCTCCCTGGATAGAGAGAGGGAAGGACAAAGAGGCCTCCCTGGATAGATGGAGGGAGGGCGAGACATAGGCCTCCCTGGATAGAGGGAGGGAGGGAGGGCGGGACAGAGAGGCCTCCCTGGATAGAGGGAGGGAGGGACAGAGAGGCCTCCCTGGATAGAGGGAGGGAGGGACAGAGAGGCCTCCCTGGATAGAGGGAGGGAGGGACAGAGGCCTCCTTGGTAGAGGGAGGGAGGGACAGAGAGGCCTCCTGGATAGAGGGAGGGAGGGACAGAGAGGCCTCCTAGATAGAGGGAGGGAGGGACAGAGAGGCCTCCCTGGATAGAGGGAGGGAGGGGCAGAGAGGCCTCCTGGATAGAGGGAGGGAGGGACAGAGAGGCCTCCTGGATAGGGAGGGAGGGAGGGACAGAGAGGCCTCCCTGGATAGAGGGAGGGAGGGACAGAGAGGCCTCCTGGATAGAGGGAGGGAGGGACAGAGAGGCCTCCCTGGATAGAGGGAGGGAGGGACAGAGAGGCCTCCCTGGATAGAGGGAGGGAGGGAGGGACAGAGAGGCCTCCTGGATAGAGGAGGGAGGGAGGGACAGAGAGGCCTCCTGGATAGAGGGAGGGAGGGACAGAGAGGCCTCCCTGGATAGAGGAGGGAGGGCCAGAGAGGCCTCCCTGGATAGAGGAGGGAGGGCCAGAGAGGCCTCCCTGGATAGAGGGAGGGAGGGACAGAGAGGCCTCCCTAGATAGAGGGAGGGAGGGACAGAGAGGCCTCCCTAGATAGAGGGAGGGAGGGACAGAGAGGCCTCCCTGGATAGAGGGAGGGAGGGACAGAGAGGCCTCCCTGGATAGAGGGAGGGAGGGACAGAGAGGCCTCCCTAGATAGAGGGAGGGAGGGAAAGCGGGAGAGACAGAGCGAGTAAAAATCGTTGGCCTTAGAGAGCAGTAATCCAGTCCCAAAGACCAGGGCAATACTCCCCATGCCTCAGTGAGCACTGGCTATTTAAACAACGTGCCATCCCCCCTCCTCTCTTCCTCTCTGCTCCACTGGATGGGGCACACAGACACACACAGGCATTGTGTTGGGGACTGGGTTTCTCCTGTGTCACATGCTGACATTGAACTTTGGGTTTGTTAGGGTGAGAGATTTGTCAGGGATCCATTACACTGATTGGCTGATTGGTTTCCCAGACAGGATCCATACTGGTCACCAGGCTCTTTGGGTTCAAACTCACTGTAGAAGGCCTCTGTACCTAACCAATAGTAACATCTGAGTCATCAAGTCAAACTACTTGGCTTTTTTCTATTACAATATTGGAATATTAAAATATGAACAAACTTTAACTAAGAGCTTATCGTTCTATACAGTCCTTTCATTATATCAAAAACATGTTAATGAGTGGTAGAGAGATACCAGTGTTGTTGACCAATGAGACCTGACCTGGTTCTCATGTGACCCCTGTGTGTGTGTGAAAGACTTCCCTGTGGTGTGGAGAGATAGAGGAAGAGGTCACAGCATCTAGCCCGACAGAACTTCCCTCTCTTCTCCCTGTCTGCCAGCCCTTGGAAACTACCCCTCCACTGCTGTTTCTACATGTGCATATACTCTTGAGTGTGTCCCTCCTTCCCTACATGGCACCTCTATTCTCTCCTCCCACAGGGCAGTTTGACTGACTGCAGCAGCTCTCTCCTCTCTCTCTCTCTTCTCTTCTCTCTTCTCTCTTCTCTCCCCTCTCTTCTCTCTTCTCTCTTCTCTCCTCTCTCTTCTCTCTCCTCTCTCCTCTCTCTTCTCTCCTCTCTCTCTCTCTCTCTCTTCTCTTCTCTCTTCTCTCTTCTCTCTTCTCTCCTCTCTCCTCTCTCTTCTCTCTCTTATATATATATTGGATGGTGTATCAATACACACAGTCACTACAGGCGTCCTTCCTAACTCAGTTGCCAGAGAGGAAAGAACCCACTCAGGGATTTCACCATGAGGCCAATGTTGATTTTTAAACCGATAGGATAACTGAGGATGGATCCAATTTAATCCTATCTACACTGGAGTTGCCTACCAAGAAGTCAATGAATGTTCCTGAGTGGCCGAGATACAGTTTTGACAAAAATGTGCTTAAAAATCTATGGCAAGACCTGAAAATGAGAAACAAATGTTATTCAGTTTTTTTATTTTGACCATTACTGCAGAGCAGACTCCATCTCCACACCATCTCCCGCCCTCTCACTGTTTCTGCCTTGAATAGTTAAAATATATTAGTGTTTTATTTTTCTCATGTTAAAAAAAAAAACTACTTCATTGGGCCGGGCCATGTGGGAGAAAAGTGATTTATTTCGATGGCATTTGTAAAAATATGAGGAAAATATTCAGTGTTTTTTACAGCCCCCTTGACCATTACCAGAGCAGAATCTCCACACCATCTGCCTCTAGCCTTTCGCATGTTGGCACTTGGGCCGGGCCATTGCTGATTTTTTACCCCCCCACCAGAATCTCGTGCCTCTAGCGCAAGTGGCACTTGTTGCCCTTCACGTTTCAATGCCCCCACCTACACGCGCAAACACACACACACACACACACACACCTACTAGGCTTTAAAACAGCCCAGACAGGCCCTCCCTCCACAGAGGGGAGGGAGGTCCTGTCTGATGGAAAACACCAGGCCATACAAATACCATGGGAATGCCCTAACTCTGCCCTAAAGGATGCCCTAACTCTGCCCTAAAGGATGCCCTAACTCTGCCCTAAAGGATGCCCTAACTCTGCACTAAAGGATGCCCTAACTCTGCCCTAACTCTGCCCTAAAGGATGCCCTAACTCTGCCCTAAAGGATGCCCTAACTCTGCCCTAACGAATGCCCTAAAGGATGCCCTAACTCTGCCCTAACTCTGCCCTAAAGGATGCCCTAACTCTGCACTAAAGGATGCCCTAACTCTGCCCTAACTCTGCCCTAACTCTGCCCTAAAGGATGCCTAAAGGATGCCCTAACTCTGCCCTAACTCTGCCTAAAGGATGCCCTAACTCTGCCCTAAAGGATGCCCTAACTCTGCCCTAAAGGATGCCCTAACTCTGCCCTAACTCTGCCCTAAAGAATGCCCTAACTCTGCCCTAAAGAGCACATCATAGAATCTATGGGTTTTAATGGAGACGATGCACCTTCCTTTCTCCACCACACCAAGCCCCTCCTTCAATACAACAACTAGTGTTGGCAAACCGAATGCATAGCCGGAGCCCTGAGCTAGACAATCATTGACTTTATCGTTTTTTTGGGACAGTATCATCCTGTTAAAATAGCCCGGTATACAGTATATACAGTATTACACCTAAGCCTAATATATAGTACATCTCACACACAATGTAAAATGGCTCCTTTCTTGATTTCCCAACAAAGGTCCCAAACTCCCTGTACAGTGTAGTAGCCTACTGCGTTGCATGTTATCTGTGGCTGGCTTGGCGTCCCCCAATGAGTCAGACTAAAAAGGCTTTAAGTGAACCCCTGTGGTGTCCAAGCCTGCCCTGAACTAGCCTAGAGGGTAGGAGAGGGGTTAGCGTTAGCAGGGAGATAATTGGTTGTCCTGCTAGGTTAGCATCCTAAACTAATGCCAAGGACACCACACTGCATGACCTCTGCTAACAGTCACTCCAGTCCATAAGGAGCCCCTCTGTGACTTGACCGCTCACCTCTGCATGACCTCTGCTAACAGTCACTCCAGTCCATATGGATCCCCTCTGTGACTTGACCGCTCACCTGAACAAGACTAGAACATTCCGTGTGTGGGGGATGCTACTCCCTCAATGGGCCGCTACTGGAATGATCCCTCTTTAGGACATTAGATTACTCTAGTTAACATTTGTTAATATTTCTCCATGTTCTTTGACCTTTTATTTAACTAGGCAAGTCCGTTAAACCTCTTGAACCTCTAGGGGCAGTATGTCATTATTGGATTAAAAAACGTGCCCGTTTTAAGCGCAATATTTTGTCATGAAAAGATGCTCGACTATGCATATAATTGGCAGCTTTGGAAAGAAAACACTCTAAGGTTTCCAGAACTGTAAAGATATTATCTGTGGGTGCCACAGAACTCATGTTACAGGCGAAACCAAGATGAAACCTTATACAGGAAATCAGCAGAATTTCTGAGGCTCTGTTTTTCATTGTCTCCTTATATGGCTGTGAATGTGCCATGAACGAGCTTAAGCTTCGTGCCGTTTCTCCAAGGTGTCTGCAGCATTGTGACGTATTTGTAGGCATATCATTGGAAGATTGGCCATAAGAGACTACATTTACCACGGGTCCGCCTGGTGTCCTTTGTGTAAATCAGCGCGTAATCTTCAGTTCTGGGCATTTTCTCCTGGGATTCAGAGGGAAAGCACACTTCGACGAACGATGTATCATTGAAGAGAAATGTGAAAAACACCTTGAGTATTGGTTCTAAACAACGTTTGCCATGTTTCAGTCGATATTATGGAGTTAATTTGGAAAAAAGTTCGACGTTTAGATGACTGAATTTTCGGGTTTTTTTGGTAGCCAAACGTGACGCACCAAACGGAGCGATTTCTCCTAAACAAATATTATTTTTGGAAAAACTGAACATTTGCTATCTAACAGAGTCTCCTCATTGAAAACATCTGAAGTTCTTCAAAGGTAAATGATTTTATTTGAATGCTTTTCTAGTTTTTGTGGAAATGTTTCCTGCTGAATTGCTAACGCTAAATGCTACGCTAGCTATGAATAGCTATGAATACTGTTACACAAATGCTTGTTTTCCTATGGTTGAGAAGCATATTTTGAAAATCTGAGATGACAGTGTTGTTAACAAAAGGCTAAGCTTGAGAGCTAGCATATTTATTTCATTTCATTTGCGATTTTCATGAATAGTTAACGTTGCGTTATGGTAATGAGCTTGAGGCTGTATTCACGATCCCGGATCCGGGATGGCTAAGTGCAAGAGGTTTTAAGAACAAATTCTTATTTTCACTGACGGCCTAGGAGACTCATACTTCAGCCTTACAGTGTTGTCACCATACCAGAATTTTGACTTCGATCCTGATACCAGGTTCAATATTACGATAGTCGATACTCGATACCAAAATTATACCATGGTAAAATAAAAGGTGTATTAGCTAAAGTCCCAGAATGCCACTTGATCCAGACAAATCAACTCAGCTACTGCTCTGTTCAATAGTTGGCCGTCCTTTGAGTTCATTATGATTTATTTTTAAGTTGATGAGACAGTCATGCAAATTTAATGAATCAATTTTACAATCATACAATTCATTTGACTTTGTTTTTACCAATCTAACTACATAACATAAGGGTAATAATTTATTTGAATGGTAATTATCTATTGATAAACTGGGTAAATCAAGATTATAGCCTAAGCTTATCCACAATACAGCTGAATGAATATGCAATAGCAGTGTGTGCATGCATTGAGTTATTGAGGTTGTTTTGCTGCTGATTTCATGGGGCTACAGATGACACTGTTATTTTATTGTACTGTTCAAAAACATTTGGATAGAAGTAGAAATCTCTTCTTTTATTAAAGTGTGCCTTATCTCCTTAAACCCAGTAATTAGGTTGTTCATGACAAGGCACACGCCCAGCCCCACAGTCAGTTGAGTTTGGTGAGGAAGAGACGGGACTACCGTAAGTATTTTTGGACATGATGGAGAGACAATTAAGTGAATGAATCAAGTTTGTGGTAACAATAAGCTTTGATTTGTTTTATGGTTTGCATATTATCACAAAGAAAGAGTAGTGAATTGATGATATCTTTAGCTGAAATGTTAGCCTACAAAGCTGGAAGCTACCAGTATCTTCTTCCATTGTAAAGTGTTGTAACCTGTATGGACATTGTTTTGCGAACAGTAATGAAAAGTTTCAACATTTCTACATACCGTATTGCATTATTCAAGTGTTTTAACTTCTGTGCATCAGAGATCTAACACGATACAGGCCAGACTCCCAGTTCATCATGAGTAGAGAGGTAACATGATACAGTCCAGACTCCCAGTTCATCATGAGTAGAGATCTAACATGATACAGTCCAGACTCCCAGTTCATCATGAGTAGAGATCTAACATGATACAGTCCAGACTCCCAGTTCATCATGAGTAGAGATCTAACATGATACAGTCCAGACTCCCAGTTCATCATGTAGAGTAGAGATCTAACATGATACAGTCCAGACTCCCAGTTCATCATGAGTAGAGATCTAACATGATACAGTCCAGACTCCCAGTTCATCATGAGTAGAGATCTAACATGATACAGTCCAGACTCCCAGTTCATCATGAGTAGAGATCTAACATGATACAGTCCAGACTCCCAGTTCATCATGAGTAGAGATCTAACATGATACAGTCCAGACTCCCAGTTCATCATGAGTAGAGATCTAACATGATACAGTCCAGACTCCCAGTTCATCATGAGTAGAGATCTAACATGATACAGTCCAGACTCCCAGTTCATCATGAGTAGAGCTCTAACATGATACAGTCCAGACTCCCGGTTCATTTTGAGTAGAGAGGTAACATGATACAGTCCAGACTCCCAGTGCAGGCTATGTGGAACAGTCAAGAGGCACGAAAGGTGCGCCCGCGCTGTATGGGGCTGTGGTTATAGAATTGATCCTCTCATTTGCTTATACGACGTGAGACACATTACGTGGTATCAAAGTTTCAGGTATACCGTGCAACAATATAGCTTCATCTATTTCAGTTTGTGAAGAGTGGGATCGGTCAGTTGCATAGCTATAATTTGGATTACGTTTTGTTTGTTGTTTTGAGAATGGGAATATCCCATGGCAGTCCCCCAGTCTTAGTTCCATTGTTGACCTGCTGGATCCCCGCCACAAGACAGACTGTACCACAAGGAAGGCACCCAGGGCAATAATATTGTCAAAAAAGGAGGAGAGGTGAGGGACCGGGAGAGGGCGGAGGGGAGACAGGTGAGGGACGGAGGGCGGGAGAGGGCAGGGGAGCGGCAGGTGAGGGACCGGGAGGGGCAGGGGGCTACAGGTGAGGGACCGGGAGAGGGGCATGGGGGACAGGTGAGGGACGGAGGGAGGGCATGGGAGACGGAGGTGAGGGACCGGGAGGGGGGCATGGGCTACAGGTGAGGGACCGGGAGAGGGGGAGGGGCATGGGGGGAGAGGGACAGGTGAGGGACCGGGGAGGGGCATGGGCGGACAGGTGAGGGGACCGGAGGGAGAGGGGCATGGGCGGAGGTGAGGGACCGGGAGGGGGCATGGGCTACAGGTGAGGGGGACGGGAGAGGGCATGGGGAGAGACGGCAGGAGAGGGACGGAGGGGAGGGGCATGGGAGGGACGGAGGTGAGGGGGACCGGGAGGGGCATGGGAGGGGTGAGGGAGGGGGACCGGAGGGAGGGGCAGGGACAGGTGAGGGACCGGGAGGGGCATGGGGAGAGGTGAGGGGGACAGGGAACGGGGCATGGGACAGGTGAGGGACCGGGAGGGGGGGATGGGCTACAGGTGAGGGACCGGGAGGGGCATGGGCTACAGGTGAGGGACGGGGGGGCATGGGAGAGGGACGGAGGGGGGGAGAGGTGAGGGACCGGGAGGGGCATGGGCTACAGGTGAGGGACCGGGAGGGGCATGGGAGGGGGGGAGGTGGCGGGGACCGGGAGGGGGGGACGGAGGGACAGGTGAGGGACCGGGGGGGGCATGGGCTAGGGAGGTGAGGGACCGGGAGGGGCATGGGAGACAGGTGAGGGACCGGGAGGGGCATGGGGACAGGTGAGGGACCGGGAGGGGCATGGGCTGGAGGGAGGGGTGAGGGACCGGGAGGGGCAGGGGGGACGGAGGTGAGGGACCGGGAGGGGCATGGGGGGGAGGGGACGGAGGGGAGAGGTGAGGGACCGGGAGGGGCATGGGCTACGGGAGGTGAGGGAGAGGGAGGGGCATGGGCTACAGGTGAGGGACCGGGAGAGGGCGGGGAGGACAGGTGAGGGACCGGGAGGGGCATGGGCGGAGGGAGAGGGTGAGGGACCGGGAGGGGCATGGGGGACGGAGGGTGAGGGACCGGGAGTGGGACGGAGGGAGAGGGACGGAGGGTGAGGGACCGGGAGGGTGGCATGGGAGAGGGACGGAGGTGAGGGACGGAGGGGAGGGTGGCATGGGAGGGAGGGGACAGGTGAGGGACGGAGGGAGAGGGCATGGGCTACAGGTGAGGGACCGGGAGGGGCATGGGCTACACGGGGGTGAGGGACCGGGAGGGGCAGGGAGAGGGATGGGGAGGGGGACGGAGGGAGGTGAGGGACGGGGAGGGGCATGGGAGGGACAGGTGAGGGACCGGACGGGCGAGGGGCATGGGCTACACGGAGGGAGAGGGTGAGGGACCGGGAGGGGCATGGGAGACGGTGGGAGGTGAGGGACCGGGAGGGGGGCATGGGCTGAGACAGAGGGGTGAGGGACCGGGTTTTTTGGGGCATGAACAAACCCAGGCATGAGGACAGGTGAGGGACCGGGAGTGGCATGGGAGATGAGGGCATGGGCTACAGGTGAGGGACCGGGAGGGGCATGGGCTACATGTGAGGGGTGAGGGACCAGATGAGGGACCGGGGGGCATGGGCTACAGGTGAGGGACCGGGAGGGGCATGGGCTACAGGTGAGGGACCGGGAGGGGCATGGGCTACAGGTGAGGGACCGGGAGGGGCATGGGCTACAGGTGAGGGACCGGGAGGGGCATGGGCTACAGGTGAGGGACCGGGAGGGGCATGGGCTACAGGTGAGGGACCGGGAGGGGCATGGGCTACAGGTGAGGGACCGGGAGGGGCATGGGCTACAGGTGAGGGACCGGGAGGGGCATGGGCTACAGGTGAGGGACCGGGAGGGGCATGGGCTACAGGTGAGGGACCGGGGGGGCATGGGCTACAGGTGAGGGACCGGGGGTGGCATGGGCTACAGGTGAGGGACCGGGGGCATGGGCTACAGGTGAGGGACCGGGGGGGGCATGGGCTACAGGTGAGGGACCGGGGGAGGCATGGGCTACAGGTGAGGGACCGGGGTGGGCATGGGCTACAGGTGAGGGACCGGGGGGGGCATGGGCTACAGGTGAGGGACCGGGGGGGCATGGGCTACAGGTGAGGGACCGGGGGGGGCATGGGCTACAGGTGACCGGGGGGGATGGGCCAGGTGAGGGGGGGGGGCATGGGCTACAGGTGAGGGACCGGGGGGGGCATGGGCTACAGGTGAGGGACCGGGGGGGGCATGGGCTACAGGTGAGGGACCGGGAGGGGCATGGGGGGGGGGCATGGGCTACAGGTGAGGGACCGGGGGGGCATGGGCTACAGGTGAGGGACCGGGGGGGGCATGGGCTACAGGTGAGGGACCGGGAGGGCATGGGCTACAGGTGAGGGACCGGGAGTGGCATGGGGGGGCATGGGCTACAGGTGAGGGACCGGGGGGGCATGGGCTACAGGTGAGGGACCGGGGGGGCATGGGCTACAGGTGAGGGACCGGGAGGGGCATGGGCTACAGGTGAGGGACCGGGAGGGCATGGGCTACAGATGAGGGACCGGGAGGGGCATGGGCTACAGATGAGGGGCGGCCTGAAAGTATAGAGTGCTAATCATGCAATTACAGTATGAGGTGGAAGTGGGGAGGGAAGTCGAATGGGGGGATTAGCGAGCCAGGGGAAGTGGGGAGGGAAGTCGAATGGGGGGGGATTAGCGAGCCAGGGTCCAAAGTGCGCTTTTCCAAGCAGGATGGCGAGGGCAGGGGCTGGATGAGGGAGTGTGGCCTCATTGGGCTCTCCTCTGGGCCCCAGCTGGGAGTTCATTATCTCTGTAGTGCTCCACGGTGGCACGCGAGGTTCCGGGCCGTGGCTTCCAGCCCAGAGAAAGAGAGGGAGGAGATGGACAATGAGGGAGGGTTAATCTCATCTCCGGACTGGAGCAAGGGGGATAGCCCCTCCCCAGTGAAGCTACACTGAGCTCTTTCTCTCCATCCTCCATTAATAAAGTGGCTAGTTTTTGTGTTGCTAGTTCGAGTGGCGAAACAAAACAGGTTACCAGAAATAGACCAGACGGATCCTGTGTTCAGTTTGGCTGAAATGGGTTGGTGATAAAAGTTGGATCGATCTTTCCCGGCAGTGCATCATTGATTTAATTCATCCATGGCACGGGGAAAGGGGCCAATACAAATATACAGTAGTGCACGAGAGCACATAGCCTTTGACATAAAGTTTTCCAGGCCTTGTCTAACAAGTGGGGTTCCTTTCAGCAGGCAACATAATGAACATGAACGGTTGTAGAAACACAACTCATACCACTGACTGGGAGAAATGTTTCCATCCAGGAGGAAGAGAAGGATGGAGGGATGACTTGTTCTCGAGATTTCTGTGACTTACCCACAGGTCACCTACTGACTGTCACCTAGTCACCTTCTGACTGTCACCTGGTCACCTACTGACTGTCACCTGGTCACCTACTGACTGTCACCTAGTCACCTTCTGACTGTCACCTACTGACTGTCACCTGGTCACCTACTGACTGTCACCTGGTCACCTGACTGTCACAGGTCACCCTGACTGTCACCTGGTCACCTTCTGACTGTCACCAGGTCATCTACTGACTGTCACCTGGTCACCTACTGACTGTCACCTGGTCACCTACTGTCTGTCACCAGGTCATCTACTGACTGTCACCTAGTCACCTTCTGACTGTCACCTGGTCACCTACTGACTGTCACCTAGTCACCTTCTGACTGTCACCTACTGACTGTCACCTGGTCACCTACTGACTGTCACCAGGTCACCTACTGACTGTCACCTACTGACTGTCACCTGGTCACCTACTGACTGTCACCTGGTCACCTACTGACTGTCACCAGGTCACCTACTGACTGTCACCTAGTCACCTTCTGACTGTCACCAGGTCATCTACTGACTGTCACCTGGTCACCTACTGACTGTCACCTGGTCACCTACTGACTGTCACCAGGTCATCTACTGACTGTCACCTAGTCACCTTCTGACTGTCACCTGGTCACCTACTGACTGTCACCTAGTCACCTTCTGACTGTCACCTACTGACTGTCACCTGGTCACCTACTGACTGTCACCAGGTCACCTACTGACTGTCACCAGGTCATCTACTGACTGTCACCTGGTCACCTACTGACTGTCACCTACTGACTGTCACCTGGTCACCTACTGACTGTCACCTGGTCACCTACTGACTGTCACCAGGTCATCTACTGACTGTCACCTGGTCACCTACTGACTGTCACCAGGTCACCTACTGACTGTCACCTACTGACTGTCACCTGGTCACCTACTGACTGTCACCTGGTCACCTACTGACTGTCACCAGGTCACCTACTGACTGTCACCTACTGACTGTCACCCACTGACTGTCACCTGGTCACCTACTGACTGTCACCAGGTCACCTACTGACTGTCACCAGGTCACCTGACTGTCACTGGTCACCTACTGACTGTCACCTGGTCACCTACTGACTGTCACCTGGTCACCTACTGACTGTCACCTGGTCACCTACTGACTGTCACCAGGTCACCTACTGACTGTCACCTACTGACTGTCACCCACTGACTGTCACCTACTGACTGTCACCTGGTCACCTACTGACTGTCACCAGGTCACCTACTGACTGCCACCTAGTCACCTACTGACTGTCACCTACTGACTGCCACCTAGTCACCTACTGACTCTCACCATGTCGCCCACTGACTGTCACCAGGTCACCTACTGACTGCCACCTAGTCACCTACTGACTGCCACCTAGTCACCTACTGACTGTCACGTACTGACTGTCACCTACTGACTGTCACCTAGTCACCTACTGATTGTCACCTAGTCAACTAGTGACTGTCACCTAGTCACCTACTGACTGTCACCTAGTCACCAACTGACTGCCACCTAGTCACCTACTATTTTTGTACCCTTCCCCAGATCTGTGCCTCGACACAATCCTGTCTCGGAGCTCTACGGACAATTCCTTCGACCTCAAGGCTTAGTTTTTGCTCTGACATGTACTGCCAACTGTGGGACCTTATATAGACAGGTGTGTGCCTTTCCAAATCATGTCCAATCAATTGAATTTACCACAGGTGGACTCCAATCAAGTTGTAGAAACATCTCAAGGATGATCAATGGACACAGGATGCACCTGAATTTAATGTAGAGTCTCATAGCAAAGGGTCTTAATACTTATGTAAATAAGGTATTTTTGTTTCTATTTTTAATATATATTTTTTTCTAAAAACCTGTTTTTGCCTTGTCATTATGGGGTATTGTGTGTAGACTGATGAGGAAAACATTTATTTAATCCATTTTAAAATAAAGCTGTAAAGTAACAAAAAGTGAAGGGGTCTGAATACTTTCTGAATGCACTATATATCATACATCATTGTATACCTAAAGCTACAGTCCAGACCTAGTTTAACAGTAATGCTTCCGTCCCTCTCCTTGCCCCATCCTGGGCTCCAACCAGGGAACCTCAGAACACATCAGCAACGGCCTCCCACCAAGCATCGTTACCTATCGCTCCAGAGCAAGGGAAACAAGGTCTCAGAGCGAGTGACGTCACCGATTTAAAACGCTACTAGCGCACACCGGTTACGCTAGCTGTAAGGCAGCATTAACCCTAACCACCAGTCAGGAGAAACAAAGACTCCCACACAACACAGCAAACCACTGGTCAAGGTCCAGACACTATAGACCGAGACAGAGTAGTGAAATGCAAAATGAAAGGTTTGACTGTTTGTACATGTAAGATGTGTGTTTTGTGCTTGAGGTCTATGTGACTTCAATGCAGAGATGTGTTTTGTACTTGAGGTCTTCCAATGCACACCAGCAGATAGCAAGCCTGACAAATCAGACAGGATGAGATCTTTAACCAGTCTGTATGTGTGTCCACAGTGCGGCCGGAGGGGAGATCTTTAACCAGTGTGTAGCGGAGAGGGACGAGGCCTTCAAAGAGGAGGACGTTAAGAGGCTGTTGAGACAGATCCTAGAGGGAGTCTCCTTCCTCCACAGGAACAACGTGGTGCACCTGGACATCAAGGTCAGTCCCCGACCCCTGTTAGACGCTTTACCTTATTTTATTAGGATCCCCATTAGCTGTTACCCCTGTTACCCCATTAGCTGTTACAAAGGCAGCAGCTGCTCTTCCTGGGGTCCAACCTTTCAACGTTCACCAGGTCGCAATTAAAACATTCAGAGGAGGGGGGGGATCGATTTCTTTGTCAAAAGAAATCTGTGTAGCAGAAAAAGCTAGACCTACTAGACCTACTCTCTAATGCTGCTGTCCAGTTAATCCCCACTAGACCTCCTCTCTAATGCTGCTGTACAGTTAATCCCCACTAGACCTACTCTCTAATGCTGCTGTCCAGTTAGTTCCCACTAGACCTACTCTCTAATGCTGCTGTCCAGTTAGTCCCCACTAGACCTCCTCTCTAGTGCTGCTGTACAGTTAATCCCCACTAGACCTCCTCTCTAATGCTGCTGTCCAGTTAGTACCCACTAGACCTCCTCTCTAATGCTGCTGTCCAGTTAGTACCCACTAGACCTCCTCTCTTAATGCTGTCCTGTAGACCAGTTAGTCCTGCTGTCCAGTTAGAGACCTCCTCTCTAATGCTGCTGTCCAGTTAGTTAGTCCCCACTAGACCTCCTCTCTAATGCTGCTGTCCAGTTAGTCCCACTAGACCTCCTCTCTAATTCTGCTGTCCCCAGTTAGTCCCACTAGACCTCTCTAATGCTGCTGTCCAGTTAGTCCCCACGAGACCTCCTCTCTAATGCTGCTGTCCAGTTAGTCCCCACTAGACCTCCTCTCTAATGCTGCTGTACAGTTAAGTCCCCACTAGACCTCCTCTCTAATGCTGCTGTCCAGTTAGTCCCCACTAGACCTCCTCTCTAATGCTGCTGTCAATTCCAGTCCCCACTAGACCTCCTGTCTATACTAGTTAGTTAGACCCCTAATGCTGCTGTGACCTAGACCTCCTCTCTAATGCTGCTGTCCAGTTAGTCCCCACTAGACCTCCTCTCTAATGCTGCTGTCCAGTTAGTCCCCACTAGACCTCCTCTCTAATGCTGCTGTACAGTTAGTCCCCACTAGACCTCCTCTCTAATGCTGCTGTCCAGTTAGTCCCCACTAGACCTCCTCTCTATACTGCTGTCCAGTTAGTCCCCACGAGACCTCCTCTCTAATGCTTCTGTCCAGTTAGTTCCACTAGATCTCCTCTCTAATGCTGCTGTCCAGTTAGTCCCACTAGACCTCCTCTCTAATGCTGCTGTACAGTTAGTTCCCACTAGACCTACTCTCTAATGCTGCTGTCCAGTTAATCCCCACTAGACCTCCTCTCTAATGCTGCTGTCCAGTTAGTCCCCACTAGACCTCCTCTCTATACTGCTGTCCAGTTAGTCCCCACTAGACCTCCTCTCTAATGCTGCTGTCCAGTTAGTCCCCACTAGACCTCCTCTCTAATGCTGCTGTCCAGTTAGTCCCCACTAGACCTCCTCTCTAATGCTGCTGTCAATTCAGTCCCCACTAGACCTCCTGTCTAATACTGCCATCCAGTTAGTCCCCACTAGACCTCCTCTCTAATGCTGCTGTCCAGTTAGTCCCCACTAGACCTCCTCTCTAATGCTGCTGTACAGTTAGTCCCCACTAGACCTCCTCTCTAATGCTGCTGTAGTTAGTCCCCACTAGACCTCCTCTCTAATGCTGCTGTCCAGTTAGTCCCCACTAAACCTCCTCTCTAATGCTTCTGTCCAGTTAGTCCCCACTAGACCTCCTCTCTAATGCTGCTGTCCAGTTAGTCCCCACTAGACCTCCTCTCTAATGCTGCTGTACAGTTAGTCCCCACTAGACCTCCTCTCTAATGCTGCTGTCCAGTTAGTCCCCACTAGACCTCCTCTCTATACTGCTGTCCAGTTAGTCCCCACTAGACCTCCTCTCTAATGCTGCTGTCCAGTTAGTCCCCACTAGACCTCCTCTCTAATGCTGCTGTCCAGTTAGTCCCCACTAGACCTCCTCTCTAATGCTGCTGTCCAGTTAGTCCCCACTAGACCTCCTCTCTAATGCTGCTGTCCAGTTAGTCCCCACGAGACCTCCTCTCTATACTGCTGTCCAGTTAGTCCCCACTAGACCTCCTCTCTATGCTGCTGTCCAGTTAGTCCCCACTAGACCTCCTCTCTTTACTGCTGTCCAGTTAGTCCCCACTAGACCTACTCTCTAATGCTGCTGTCCAGTTAGTTCCCACTAGACCTACTCTCTAATGCTGCTGTCCAGTTAGTTCCCACTTGACCTACTCTCTAATGCTGCTGTCCAGTTAGTCCCCACTAGACCTCCTCTCTAATGCTGCTGTCCAGTTAGTCCCCACTAGACCTCCTCTCTAATGCTGCTGTCAATTCAGTCCCCACTAGACCTCCTGTCTATACTGCCATCGAGTTAGTCCCCACTAGACCTCCTCTCTAATGCTGCTGTCCAGTTAGTCCCCACTAGACCTCCTCTCTAATGCTGCTGTACAGTTAGTCCCCACTAGACCTCCTCTCTAATGCTAATGCTGTGTTAGTTAGTCCCCACTAGACCTCCTCTCTAATGCTGCTGTCCAGTTAGTCCCCACTAAACCTCCTCTCTAATGCTTCTGTCCAGTTAGTCCCCACTAGACCCTACTCTCTAATGCTGCTGTCCAGTTAGTCCCCACTAGACCTCCTCTCTAATGCTGCTGTCCAGTTAGTCCCCTGTCCTTAGTAGAGACCTCCTCTCTATACTGCTGTCCAGTTAGTCCCCACTAGACCTCCTCTCTATGCTGCTGTCCAGTTAGTCCCCACTAGACCTCCTCTCTAATGCTGCTGTCAATTCAGTCCCCACTAGACCTCCTGTCTATACTGCCATCGAGTTAGTCCCCACTAGACCTCCTCTCTAATGCTGCTGTAGTTAGTCCCCACTAGACCTCCTCTCTAATGCTGCTGTAGTTAGTCCCCACTAGACCTCCTCTCTAATGCTGCTGTACGGTTAGTCCCCACTAGACCTCCTCTCTAATGCTGCTGTCCAGTTAGTCCCCACTAAACCTCCTCTCTAATGCTTCTGTCCAGTTAGTCCCCACTAGACCTACTCTCTAATGCTGCTGTCCAGTTAGTCCCCACTAGACCTCCTCTCTAATGCTGCTGTACAGTTAGTCCCCACTAGACCTCCTCTCTAATGCTGGTGTCACGCTGCTCTTCTCTCCAGCCCCAGAACATTCTGTTGACCTGCGATGGTCCTCTGGGGGACATCAAGATTGTGGACTTTGGTCTGTCCAGGATGGTGAGCAGCAGTCAGGAGCTCAGAGAGATCATGGGGACCCCGGAGTATGTGGGTGAGTAGAGCAGCGAACACACAACCCCTGACCTGACCGGCGGCCATGTTGTTATGACCATCATGGTCACTCCAAGTCTTCAGAGTGATAGTTAAAAAGTCATTTTTTCTTTTGCAGCTCCAGAAATCCTTAATTACGAACCAATTAGCACAGCAACAGACATGTGGTAAGTGACCTTTCACAGTATCTTAGTGCAGTTGTTCTTAAACCTCTCCTCGGGACCCCCAGACATTCCAGGTACTTTATATATTCCGGAGCTAGCACACCTGATTCAACGGGTCAACTTGACTAGATCAAACAGGCGAGCTAGTTCAAAGCTACATCAAAATTGTGAAACGTTGAAAAGAGGTTTGAGAACCATTGTCTTTGTTCAACAGTATGTGGTATGGCTTGTGATTGATTGTTTTATCCAATAGCTTCTTTGAGACAGAGAGAGATACAATGTAATACTTCACGTGTAAGAAAACAGATCCATTCCCTAGATGGGCTTTTAAAATCATGAGTTTATCTTAGAGAAAAAATATTCAGCTCATTTCTAGTGGCTGTATATACACTATATATACAAAAGTATGTGGACAACGCTACAAATTTGTGGATTTGGCTATTATAGCCACACAAGTTCTCTCTCTCTGGAGTAGAGGTCAACCGATTAATAAGGGCCGATTTCAAGTTTTCATAACAATCGATAATCTGCATTTTTTGGACACCGATCATGGCCGATTACATTGCACTCCACGAGGAGACTGCGTGGCAGGCTGACTACCTGTTATGCGAGTGCAGCAAGGAGCCAAGGTAATATGCTAGCTAGCATTTAAACGTACCTTATAAAAAACTATCTTAACATAATCACTAGTTAACTACACATGGTTGATGATATTACTAGTTTATCTAGCTCGTCCTGCGTTGTATATAATCGATGCGGTGTCTGTTAATTTATCATTGAATCATAGCCTACTTCGCCTAACGGGGGATGATTTAACAAAAGCACATTCGCGGAAAAAAAGCACCACTCGCCAAACGGTTATTTAACAAGCGCATTCGCACAGTCCTTGAAGGTTAGGATTTTATTTTTTTAATTTTACATAATTATGACATAACATTGAAGGTTGTGCAATGCAACAGGAATATTTAGACTTATGGATGCCACCCGTTAGATAAAATACGGAACGGTTCCGTTTTTTCACTGAAAGAATAAACGTTTTGTTTTCGAAATGATAGTTCACGGATTTTACCATGTTATTAATGACCTACGGCTCGTATTTCTGTGTGTTGTTATGTTATAATTAAGTCTATGATTTGATATTTGATAGAGCAGTCTGACTGAGCGGTGGTAGGCAGCAGTAGGCTCGTAAGCATTCATTCAAACAGCACTTTGGTGCATTTGCCAGAAGCTCTTTATGATAGGCTTGAAGCTGTTTATGACTTCAAGCCTATCAACTCTCCGAGGCAGGTGTAACCGATGTGAAATGGCTAGCTAGTTAGCGGTGTGCGTGTTAATAGCGTTTCAGTCGGTGACGTAACTCGCTCTGAGACCTTGATATAGTTGTCTAGGGCCGTGGCTTTTGTGGAGCAATGGATTAAGCTTTTCCAGAAGAGTGGAGACTGTTATAGCAGCAAAGGGGAGGACCAACTCCATATTAATGCCCATGATTCTGGAATGAGATGTTGTACGAGCATTGGGCTGTCCATATACTTTTGGTCATGTAGTGTATATATATCTGTCTAACTGTTTGCAACTGTATGTATCTGCCAGGAGTATTGGGGTGCTGACCTACGTGATGCTGACAGGTACCTCTCCCTTCCTGGGGGAGGACAAGCAGGAGACCTTCCTCAACATCTCCCAGATCAACGTCAGTTACCAGGAGGACGAGCTGGAGCATGTAGACCAGGCCGCCATCGCCTTCATCAAGCTCCTGCTCGTCAAAGAACCCCAGTGAGTAATGTGGTCATTGGGGGGGTGGAGGGGGGTTCTAAGCTGACATATGGAATTGTTTTAGGAAGGTCATACAATGGATCATTTAGCTATTTGATTTAGAATTCAGAATTGTAGGTATAAAAAAAATCTATATTTAACAAGTATTTGATAAAATATTGAATTTGGCACTTTCTACTGTAACCCAGAGAAACGCATTGAATAGCACATTCATAAATGCAAAAAAATGCAGTCAAAAAAATGTCATAAGGAATAAGGTTTTGAAGTGTCTGTCCTATATCTAAGAGATACACATTCAACCCCTTATTTTTGTTGGCACAAAATTACCTCCATACTGCCATTCATGTGTACCTTTTAGACGAGTCGTAAAGCAAAACAAAGAACAGTCTTGAAGGAGTTCCCACATATGCTTTGTTGGCTGCTATTCCTTCACTCTGCGGTCCAACTTATCCCAAACCATCTCAATTGAGCTACGGTCGGGTGATTGGCCAGGTCATCTGATGCAGCACTCCATCACTCTCCTTCTTGGTCAAATAGCCCTTACACAGCCTGGAGGTGAGTTTGGTCATTGTACTGTTGAAAAACAAATGATAGTCCCACTAAGCCCAAAACAGATGGGATGGTGTATCACTGTTGTAGCTATGCTGGTTAAGTGTGCCTTGAATTCTAAAGAAATCACTGACAGTGTCACCAGCAAAGCACCATCACACCTCCTCCTCCATGCTTCATGGTGAGAACAACACATGCGGAGAGCATCCGTTCATTTAATATGCGTCTCACAAAGACATGGCGGTTGTAACCAAAAATCTCAAATTTGGACTCATCAGACCAAAGGACAGATTTCCACCAGTCTTCTTCTTGTTGGTGTCCTTTGGAGTGGTTTCTTTGAACAAATTCAATCATGAAGGCCTGATTCACGCAGTCTCCTCTGAACAGTTGATGTTGAGATGTCGGAAATTGAACTCCATTAAGCATTTATTTGGGCTGCAATCTGAGGTGCAGTTAATTGCCGATATCTGAGGCTGGTCACTCGAATGAACTTATCCTCTGCAGCAGAGGTAACTCTGGGTCTTCCTTTCCATAGCGCTTGATGGTTTTTGAGACTGCACTTGAAGAAACGTTCAAGTCCTTGAAATGTTCCGGATTGACTGACCTTCATGTCTTAAAGTAATGACAGACTGTAATTTCTCTTTGCGAGCGGTTGTTGACATAATGTGGACTAGGTATTTTACCAAATAGGGCTATATTCTGTATACCATTCGTACCTTATAACAACACAACTGATTGGCCCAAACGCATTAAGGAAAGAAATTCCACAGATTAACTTTTAACAAGGCACACCTGTTCATTGAAATGCATTCCAGGTGACTACCTCATGAAGGTGGTTGAGAGAATGCCAAGAGTGTGCAAAGCTGAAATCAAGGCGAAGGGTGGCTACTTTGAATAATCTCAAATATAAAATATATTTGATTTGATTTGTTAAACACTTTTTGGTTACTACATGATTCCATATTTGTTATTTCATAGTTTTGATGTCTTCACTATTATTCTACAATGTACACCTCCAGACCACAAACATCTATTCTATAGACAGTAGGATAGGCCCCTTGGGGAATCAAATCCACATAATTTGTATTGAAAGTGCCATACTCGGTCAAACCAACCAAGCCAGTGGAGAAGGTGAATATGGGGGTAAAGGTTTCCAATGATTCCCTGGCCTCACACAGTCCTTTCTCCCAACAGGAACCGTGCCACGGCAGAAGAGTGCTTGCAGCACCAGTGGCTCCAGCCAAAAGAGAAAAGGGAAGCCGAGGCGACAGTAGAGGTGAAAGAGACTATAAGCCCCACCAAGTGCACCTCTGATCCAACCAGCCCCGAGAGCCCCATCAGGGGGGATGAGGAGGAAGGCCCCGAAACTGAGGAGCTGATCGTGATGGCGGCCTACACACTGGGCCAGTGCCGCCAGTCAACAGACAAGGAGGTCATGACCCCCGACCAGAAGGCCATCTCCAAACGCTTCAAGTTCGAGGAGCCCTTCAGCGCCCTCCAAGAGGTTCCTGGAGAATTCATCTACTGAAGGACTCACACACACACATCTCATCCTCTACACTAGGTGGTCCTGGAGAGCTAGTGGTGGTGTTGGGTCTCCCTTCTGCCCTTCACTGACACACCAGATAATTCAGATCGTCACGGCCCTGATTAGTTGCTTAGTAGAATCAGGTGCATTAGTGATGGGTTGGAGCCAAAGCCTGCACCAACCAGTAGCTCGCAAAGAACCTGGGTGGAAAAACTCCTGCTCTTACATCTAGGGAAAAGCAGTTAAAAACATTGCACTTACAAACCACAAGAAACATCTCACACTTTTCTAACCCACCTCACGGTCTGAATTCTTAAACCAAACAGTTTTTTTGTCCCTTTTTCATATACATCCTGACGTTTCTCTAGACTAAGCCTTGTTGTGACGTAACTCCAGACTGAGCCTTCTGTGACGTTATTCCAGACTAAGCCTTGTTGTGACGTTACTCCAGACTAAGCCTTGTTGTGACGTTACTCCAGACTAAGCCTTGTTGTGACGTTATTCCAGACTGAGCCTTGTTGTAATATTACTCCAGACTAAGCCTTGTTGTGACATTACTCCAGACTAAGGCCTGTTGTGGCGTTACTCCAGACTGAGCCTTCTGTGACGTTATTCCAGACTAAGCCTTGTTGTAATGTTACTCCAGACTAAGCCTTGTTGTGAAGTTATTCCAGACTAATCCTTGTTGTGACGTTTCTCCAGACTAAGCCTTGTTGTGACGTTACTCCAGACTAAGCCTTGTTGTGACGTTACTCCAAACTAAGCCTTGTTGTGACGTTTCTCCAAACTAAGCCTTGTTGTGACGTTTCTCCAGACTAAGCCTTGTTGTGACGTTTCTCCAGACTAAGCCTTGTTGTGACGTTTCTCCAGACTAAGCCTTGTTGTGACGTTTCTCCAGACTAAGCCTTGTTGTGACGTTTCTCCAGACTAAGCCTTGTTGTGACGTTTCTCCAGACTAAGCCTTGTTGTGATGCTTTATTTTCTTTTTTCTTTGGTGCCTTGCTGGGAGAATTAGAGATGGAATTGCATCTTTTTTGTCCATGTTTTGTCTGCCTTGTATTTTCTTTATGTTTAAGGTTATAGATATCTACTGTACGGTGAAAGGGGGGGTTAATTATATATATATATAAAAACATTATGTTGATTTAAGAGTACGTCTCGAAATAATTCTGTTGAAAAAGCCATTGCACACGTTTGACCCAGAACTGAAAACATCCCATGCATCTCAAATATGCATCTCAAATATGCATCTCAAATAATTGACACTTGTATATGCAGAGAGCGCTTGGTTTTCTTTCCTAATTCCCAAATAATAGGCATAGTCTCCATCAAACAAGAAGCTTCTTATTATGGGATGTTCTACTGTAAATAAAGATATATCTCTTAAACCTTTTTCTGAGTACCATTTGTTGTTTTTTATACTGAACTATGGCCTAGAATGAATATGTATTTATTTCAGAGGAGATGATGCATGGACACACTGGCAGCTGTGCTCGCTGGGTGCCTGCTCCCCTGGGTGCCCCGCTCCCCTGGGTGTCTGCTCCCCTGAGTTTCCCCACTCCCCTGGGTGTCTGCTCCCCTGGGTGTCTGCTCCCCTGGGTGTCTGCTCCCCTGGGTGCCCTGCTCCCCTGGGTGCCCTGCTCCCCTGGGTGCCCTGCTCCCCTGGGTGCCCTGCTCCCCTGGGTGTCTGTTCCCCTGGTTGTCTGCTCCCCTGGGTCCCCGCTCCCCTGGGTGCCCTGCTCCCCTGGGTGAGGTGAAGCAAAGCACCAGTGATGCCCCATTAGCCATTCATATACAGCTGTTAGTTAAGAAGACTACTCTAGCCTTGCAGGTCCTCTCCTCCTCTGTCTCCTTGTCCATCTCTCACCCTCCACTTCTGATGTTAAGGCTTCTTTTAATAACACCCAATGATCTTTAGGAAGAAGTTATTGAGTCAGCAATTTAGATTTAAAACATTTTCCAGTAGTCCATTGAGTAAGTCATGTCTTTGGTGCACCTAAAAGAACACACAGAATTGTGACATCCTTTACAATATATGGGTCTGGGTAGAGAATTATAAATTATATTTGTCAGGAACACAATAAGGATGTGGTCTACACATTGTTTTCTCCCAAATGACCACTAGATGGCAATGTTGGCTCTATTCTGGGACCTACACTTGAGTCATTAACGTTCCTTAAAAGTGCATCCGTTCTTCCTCCCGTCCTTGACGTAATCACTGATTAGACGTGATCTAACAGGTGAGTGCAAGGCCTCCATCACATAGCTTTCACCTGTCAGGGTCATTTCTTATCAGTGATTACTTCAAGGAAGGTTGTAAATAAATCGTGCTTGTTTGACACAATTATAAACCTTGATGATTCATACATACCTGTTTCTATATTCACTCCAACTTGAAGTAGCCAGTTTGGGAGAGGTGAGGACAGCTATGGAACAGGGCTTTGTGGTAAGTGCAATGGAAGAATATATCAATATTTTATGAGTCATCTTATTTTGTCTGGCAGTAGTGTGGTATGTCATCTTAAAAGATACATTTATTATATGTACAGTGGGGCAAAAAAGTATTTAGTCAGCCACCAATTGTGCAAGTTCTCCCACTTAAAAAGATGAGAGAGGCCTGTAATTTTCATCATAGGTACACTTCAACTATGATGGACAAAATGAGAAAAAAAATCCAGAAAATCACATTGTAGGATTTTTAATGAATTTATTTGCACATTATAGTAGAAAATAAGTATTTGGTCAATAACAAAAGTTTATCTCAATACTTTGTTTTTTACCCTTTGTTGGCAATGACAGAGGTCAAACGTTTTCTGTAAGTCTTCACAAGATTTTCACACACTGTTGCTGGTATTTTTGCCCATTCTTCCATGCAGATTCTCCTCTAGAGCAGTGATGTTTTGGGGCTGTTGCTGGGCAACACAGACTTTCAACTCCCTCCAAAGATTTTCTATGGGGTTGAGATCTGGAGACTGGCAAGGCCACTCCAGGACCTTGAAATGCTTCTTACAAAGCCACTCCTTCGTTGCCCGGGCGGTGTAGAAATCTTGCTTGTTTGTAGGTGACCAAATACTTATTTTCCACCATAATTTGCAAATAAAATCATTAAAAATCCTACAATGTGAATTTCTGGATTTTTTTCCCATCATTTTGTCTGTCATAGTTGAAGTGTACCTATGATGAAAATTACAGGTCTCTCATATTTTTAAGTGGGAGAACTTGCACAATTGGTGGCTGACTAAATACTTTTTTGCCCCACTGTACATTTGGTTGACATATCCAAAGGGACCCATTAAGACAAACCTTAAAATCAGATAAATATTGCAATTGATTTCCTGCTTTGGCGTTTAATTTACAATCTGAAATATGTAGATCTTATCTAAATTCACCCATTTGTTGAGCATTTTAGGAAATGAATTGTTTCAGGCGTCCTGACTAATTGAAAAGATTTGAAATACACAAATAGGTAACGTTGAATCATGTTGTTTTTTGTGTTTTTATAAACATGAGCTGGCGCACACCCAGAATGACGGTTTGTGAGGTGCTGACTAACAGCGAATAAACTATCAAAAATAAAGCCACACACTCCATGTATAAACTCCTAGCAATTTATTGGGTATTTACCAACGCTTTGGGCATCACTGTGACAGCTTCCTCCGACCCTGTGGAAGTCACAGTGATGCCCAAAGCATTGGTAAATACCCATTCAATTGCTGGGAGTTTATACATGGAGTGTGTGTGACTATAGTTTTAATATTTCAGTCGGGCGGTGCTGACTTAATTTAACCCACTCGTTTTTAACAATGCCTGGTGGCGGTACTTAGGCCTAACAAGCCAATTTGTATCAAGGATACTTCTCAACTGTGAAGACAAGGAAAGATGCCATTAGCCTGCAGTGTAGGGTTACTGTGTATTGTTTCGAAATGCGTACCATCTTTTAATGTTCAATTCAAGAATCAGTTAAGTAAGTCTTTGTTGGAATTCAGTCTGGATTTTTTTCCCCCTCATCACTACAGAGGAGTCTTTGTTATTGATGAAATGAATAAGCATCTCCCCAGTCCCATTAAAACTAACATACCGAGAGAACTGGAGAGGGGAAATGCATATAGATACACCTCTCAGAACGCTGTCATAAATGAAGCATGGTACCAATTACAGGCTGAACATGGAACTCCAGAATAATGAATTGTTGTGACAGACTGTTTGACAAGGGGACATTTGTCATCTGCCCCCCCCACCCCTCCCGACAGCTATAGTTTATATTAGAATACTCGCACAGTCATATTAACTCCCCCGACAGCTATAGTCTACATTAAAAGACACCCACCTTCATATTTACTGTGTCTCTGGCAAACCATTCCAGTTTATTTTGAGTAACCGATGCATGTTGATAGGAGGAATTGCAGGGCCGTCAAGTCTTTCATATTCAGGGAAAGGGGTTGGGTGCTACATTCTGTCACTGATGTGGAAACCTATGGAAGAAAGCCTATTTGTAGCAGAGGTAGTTCACTGAGCTTGAACCTTTACTTTAGCTCTCCAAACCAATCCCTTGCTTTAGCTCAGTTGGCTAACACTGTCTTGTGTTGCAGACAGCCTCGGGTTCTAGTCCAGTCGGTCATAGTTCCACAGCTCTTTCACACTAGCGTGGACGAAGGGAAGGAAACAAGGAGAGGAATCCTAGTCAGGCTACTGAAGTTTGACTGTTGCTGAATGTGAATGACACTGATAATCGTGTCCTGTAGAGGGCAGCATGGCCTATCACAATGTTCAGACTGTCCTTTGTTTACGATGTCTGTGGATGTTTGGCAGAGGCCAATAGCACAGACTTACAGAAGGATATTGGCAGTCAAATACACTGACTTTCATTGGAAACTGATGGGAAAGGGTTTCATCACAAGGGTAAAGTCTGATGTGATTGCTGTGGAAAGAACTGACGAAGACACAGATTCTACTAAATTGAATCCCATCTGTCCCTGTCCTTGGGCCTGAAAATGACTAGAAAATCCTAAAGTTATTACTATAGAAAATCCTATAGGACTACTATAGCAAGAAACTCTATAGGATTACTATAGCAAGAAACTCTATAGGATTACTTCTAGGTTGAAATAATCCATTTTCATTCACCACTTCTTTTGGTGTTGATGCGTCATAATTTGACTATCATCAATTAGTGCCTGGTATGTGTTTCCCTGCTCTTCATTTCAATCAGAATCCGTCATTTGCCTATGTGTCTGTGCCAACTCTTTGTAGATTGTAGTATAGTGGATTGCAGTACAGTGGATAACAACTTAAAGGGGAGGCAATGAAAGATCTCTCTCGTTATGGTTTACAAATGCAGCATAATTCTCCCATCACCAATACAACACCGTGACAGAGCCCTCTTAGTTCATTTGAATTCATTCCCTATCAATAACACAATTAAATGTGTCCCTGGCTGGTCCCTATGGCTGGTCCCTATGGCTGGTCCCTCTGGCTGGTCCCTCTGGCTGGTCCCTCTGGCTGGTCCCTCTGGCTGGTCCCTATGGCTGGTCCCTATGGCTGGTCCCTCTGGCTGGTCCCTCTGGCTGGTCCACATGGCTGGTCCCTCTAGCTGGTCCGTATGGCTGGTCCCTAGCTAGCTGTTCCCTATGGCTGGTCCTTCTAGCTGGTCCCTCTGGCTGGTCCCTATGGCTGGTCCCTCTGGCTGGTCCCTCTGGCTGGTCCCTCTGGCTGGTCCCTCTGGCTGGTCCCTCTGGCTGGTCCCTATGGCTGGTCCCTATGGCTGGTCCCTCTGGCTGGTCCCTCTGGCTGGTCCACATGGCTGGTCCCTCTAGCTGGTCCGTATGGCTGGTCCCTCTAGCTGTTCCCTATGGCTGGTCCTTCTAGCTGGTCCCTCTGGCTGGTCCCTATGGCTGGTCCCTCTGGCTGGTCCCTCTGGCTGGTCCCTCTAGCTGGTCCCTCTGGCTGGTCCCTATGGCTGGTCCCTCTGGCTGGTCCCTCTGGCTGGTCCCTCTGGCTGGTCCCTCTGGCTGGTCCCTCTGGCTGGTCCCTCTGGCTGGTCCCCTGGCTGGTCCCATGGCTGGTCCCTCTAGCTGGTCCCTCTAGCTGGTCCGTCTGGCTGGTCCCTCTAGCTGTCCTTCTAGCTGGCTGGTCCTTCTAGCTGGTCCCTCTGGCTGGTCCCTAGCTGGCTGGTCCCTCTGGCTGGTCCCTCTGGCTGGTCCCTCTAGCTGGTCCCTCTGGCTGGTCCCTCTAGCTGGTCCCTCTAGCTGGTCCCTCTGGCTGGTCCCTCTAGCTGGTCCCTATGGCTGGGCTCCAATTCCACTTTCATCTCCTCTTGATTGCAACAACAAATTACATGCCTGTATGCTTTCCTCTCACTTTCTCACTTCTTACCCATTGCCATGACAACTAGAGTTATTAATCTGAATCTTATTTCACCGGCTAGTCTACTCGCTTCCTCCCCTAAGGAGTGAATTTTTGCCTCGTGCTCAAGTGCTAAATTCTGTTTAGTGTTGCGGTGGCTAACTCCACAGGCTGGAGAGTAACTGGTGTTGTACAAAGGCGTGACTGCAGGAGGTCCCTGGTTGTACCCCACAGAGTTGACTACACAACTCAGCTTGTCGCTTTTGATAAAATCAGTGGGGGCCTCGACACTTGCTCAATAGGAGGCTTATTGTAGCCTTTGAAGCTGACTGTCGGCAGTCAATACTGTAGCAAAGAGAACCAGAAGGCCACTGTGGCACAGGCTATCCCATACCCTCACCACGGCTGGTGTACTCACAATTTGCAACTCAGGTCACTAGCTGAGGCCAATGTGCACCGTACCGTACCACAGTCCAGAAGACACACTAGAGATGTAATAGGATAAAGGAACATCACCTACGGTAGGATTTGGTGTGACATAGAGAATATAGCGAACTGTACAAAGAGATGAGTGAGGCAAAGGACGTCTCCCCCAATTCTAGTGTGGAACACGAGGTTCCCCACTGCTCCCTGTCTGAATGGATATCACTTGGAGGAAATGTAGACTGTAATTGAATTAGTAGATTGTCGCAGCTGACTCCTTGGTGAGCTTGACCTATTGTTGCAGGCTCAGTTCAAAGGTCACCTGGAGCTGTCCCATGGTTCCCTGATACTCACACCCACAACCTCCCCACATCAAATATGACCACACTGCTAAAAGTCTCTTACCTCTACTAAGGAAGAGACAGATCCACTCCTAGCTGGGCTAATCAACTGACCGGGCAAGGCCTTTACCCATGATGCATTTCTGGAACGGATGGATGTTGGACTCCTTTAGAAATGTCTTTCTTACTCGTGAGGAGCATAGGAACATCAACAAGGATCTAACTGCTCCAGTGAACTGAATTTTTGGGCCGTCTTTTGAATATCATTCCAGGAGAAGAAATGTATCTTTCTGCATGTAGACAATGTTTACTTGGTACATTTGGCCAATGTAGTGGAACAGCACGTGACGATCAACTGTACAGGGATAGTGTCTCCAGGTGGATCCAGGGCTAGTAGTGAGGAGATGGGTTTCTGCTTGGATTTCTATTCTAACTAATAGGTTTAGGGTCAATGTACACAAGCAAGGCCCACCTCCAAGCAGTGTCCAGGATCCCTGGTGTTAATCAGCGCTGAGTTTGGTGGTTGTTGTGTCCTGTTAAGCTTAGCCTTATTAGCGAAGACTGTACCTATGAGTGTCTGACACTCAACTTACTTGTCATACCTGCGTTAATCTCTTGTGAAAGACATTAAATATTTGGTTATGGATTCTGAGATTATACCCGTGCAAAAGCCCTAAAACCTTTTACATAAACCATGCATGCATTGATGTCAGTAGGAGATCTGTGAAGGTTTGAGCTATGCACATCACGTTAGAAGGCTTCCTTTTGTGAGGTTTTCTAGGGCGAGTTGGAGGTCTTGATGTCTATAATTGGTTGTATGACCGCAGGAGGACATCGTAGGAAGGCTGCTATCGCTCATCTACACCCCAATTGCTATCCCTGCAGGTAGTCCCCTGTTGCCTGGCAATATTGGAGAGAACAGCACACGCCTGACTTCCTGCTGTGGATGGATACACTGATACTAATCTAATGTGATGGGGCCACGTACATGGAATTATGCGTCAAACAGGATGATGAGAGGGTAACACGGTGAGAGTGGATATCTAATCACTCCGCTACGCATTCCTCCCAGCAAAAGCACATCTTCTATATGCCCTGTATATTCCATTCTGATCCTATGCCATGTTCGTCAGTGCTATCGTAATGATGGCGGTAGCCTTGGTGTGGTTGTTTCATGTTGAGAGCAGGACGGTGACACTGTAACCCAGCACCATTATGTATCTCCATGGATCTGTAGGATTGTTTTGGCTAGTTTTCTGCTTGCTAATGACCTCATACTTTCTTACCCTGCACCTCCACTGACCGTTCCTGGTCAACAACACAACTCCATCAACAAATCTGATTTCTCCACGTTGTACAGAGCAGGTTTTGCTTTGTGTATCTCATGGGATTTATTGAGAGCGTACGTCCAACCGTGTTTTTTTTAAATCGATTTTGATGGATCATCCTTATTAGTGCGGTTCAAACGCTTCTGTACAACAAGCCTTTAAGGAAACGCTTTCATCAAAGGGAAACATGTACAGCAGATGTCTCGCTCTTTACCTATTGTCCTCCCTGGCAACACAGCATCCCCCCCCAACCACGTATAAATACCAACTCTTTCATTATGGAACCAGACTTGAGGCCAAATACTCTCTCCTTTGAACCATCTCTCCATGGCAATGGTCGATAGGCAAATACACTTTTCTCCTTCGCTGTGATTTCCTCCTGCTGAAGGGAGGAGGCTCAGATCACAGGGAGGCAGCAGGAGTGCTGGATATGAGCACGGTTTACTCTCCCCGCCTGCAGGGAGAGAAAGGACTGTCTCCTCCTGTAGATCAGCCCAGATGCATGGAGATAAATGACTGTCTCCTCCTGTAGATCAGCTCCGATGCAGGGAAAGAGAAAGGACTTTTCTCCTCCTGTAGATCAGCGCCGATGCATGGAGATAAAGGACGGTCTCCTCCTGTAGATCAGCCCAGATGCATGGAGTGCTGAATATGACAAAAGCTCTGGTGGACATTCCTGCATTCAGCATGCCAATTGCACACTTCCTCAACTTGAGACATCTGTGGCATTGTGTTGTCACAAAACTGCACATTTTAGTGGCTTTTGGTTCCCCCAGCACAAGGTGCACCTGTGTAATGATCATGCTGTTTAATCAGCTTCTTGATATGCCACACCTGTTAGGTGGATGGACTATGTTGGCAAAGGAGAAATGCTCCCTAACAAGGATGTAATACATTTGTGCACAACATTGGAGAGAAATAAGCTTTGTGCATATAGAAAATGTCTATATTTTATTTTAGCTCATGAAACATGGGACGAACACTTTACATGTTGTGTTTATATATTTGTTCAGTATAGTTAGATTTATTTAATTTCATAATTCAAAGGTTATACAATTTTCAAACACTGGATTTAAGTACATTTTATTCTGACCTTTGTCTGGCTTTGAACTGGTATTGAACCACAATTGGATGTGGTGATGCCGACAGTAGGTGTAGCATGTATAATTCCGTGAGAATTGGATGCACTGACGGCCACAGGAGAAAACTTGGAAAACATTTGCACGAAAGCAGCATCTGAAAGAACTGACAGTAGGTATAGCATCTACAATTCAGTAAGACCAGACCGACACTAGTGTTCTCAAAATAGCTCAACTGAAGAAAAAAAAAAAGCTCATTGTGAGGCTAAATCGCTCTCTTGTATTGGAGGTCACCACCACTTTCCACTTAAGATCACAACTAAGTTGATGCCGATGGGTTGTTCGGCTAGTTTAGGTAATATGCGTTACCATGTTTTTTTAGGTTAAATTGATGGACGATTCTTTTTGAATTGCTTCTTGAATAAATCCCAGGAGCATGGGAGTCACTCACTACCCAAGGTAGATGGGTCATTCAATTTGTAGAACAACTTAACCCATTTTTTAAGAAGACCTTAAATCTATTCGTTGTAAAATGCAGATATTATTGTCTACATATTATGTGAAAACTCATCTACTAATGTAACGGATTATCCTGTATTTTGCCAAATCTCTCCATAGTCCTGGCAGCAAATATGATACAAGACCTCATTCATGATATCCACTCAGACTGTTTGGGAAGACATGAACACAATTTATAATGTCTATATGGGGTGGAGAAACACTCCATAATGTGTCTATAGGAAAGCACCTTACTCCCCCTCAGGAATATAGCAGCATATATGCTGCAGAGAGATGCCACTTACGCAAATCATTTTATTTGACATGATTTGTTAAACAGGTGTAAAATAATAATACAATGAGTAACGATAACTTTTCTATATACACAGGGTACCAGTACTGAATTACTGTGCAGGGTTACGAGGTAATTGAGGTAGATATGTACATATAACTAGGACTAAAGTGACAGCAAATGAACAGTAGCTTCAGCATATGTGATTAGTCAGTTAGTGTAGAAACAGGCAATGCAGACATTCCGGATAGCTATTTGGTTAACTACAGTATTTTACTAACTACACAGAACAATTATAAACTCAACATGTAAAGTGTTGGTTTCATGAGCTGAAATAAAACATCCCAGACTTGATTTATCTCATTCTGTGTACAAATTTGTTTACATCCCTGTTAGTGAGCATTTCTCCTTTGCCATGATAATCCATCCACCTGACAAGTGTGGCATATCAAGAAGCTGATTAAACCGCAAGATCATTACACAGGTGCCCCATGTCTTGGAGACATAAAAAGGACACCAAAAAATGAGGGAGTGTGCAATTGGCATGCTAACTGCAGGAATGTCCACCAGAGCTCTTGACAGAGAATTTAAAGTTAAGTTCTCTACCATAAGCCACCTCCGTTGTTTTAGAGCATTTGGCAGTACGTCAAACTGTCCTCAATCACAGACCTTGTATGGCATCGTGTAGGCAGGCAGTTTGCTGATGCTCCATGGTGGGGTTAAGGTATGGGCAGGCATAAGCTACGGACAACGAACACAATTGCATTTTATTGATTGTAATATGAATCCACAGATATACCATGAAGAAATTCTGTGGCTCTTTGTCGTGCCATTCATCCGCCGCCATCCCTTTATGTTTCAGCACGTGAATACCGCAAGCATGTTTGGGATGCTCTGGATCGACGTGTATGACAGCGTGTTCCAGTTCCCGCTAATATCCAGCAACTTTGTACAGCCCTTGAAGAGGAGTGGGACAACATTCCACAGTTCACAATCAACAGCCTGATCAACTCTATGAGAAGGCGATGTTGTGCTGCATGAGGCAAACGGTGGTCACACCAGATTTCTGATTCACGCCCCTGTGACCAGCAGATGCTTATCTGTATTCCCAGTCATGTGAAATCCATAGATTAGGGCCTAATGAAAACATTTCAATTGACTGATTTCATTATATGAACTGTAACACAGTAAAATCTTTGAAATTGCATCGTTTTAATAAGATTTTTGTTCAGTGTACATTGAAGTAGTGGCAGTAACTTAGTCCTAAGTGTCATTACTGCAGCCTAATAGCAAAATAGTCCAATAAGTAACAATTACCACATGACCGTATAACGCGAGAAGGAAATGGATGGAAGACTGTTGGAGATGTATGCGATCGAACTACTTTGACAGAGAATCTTTAGATTGATTTTGCAGGTCATCATTCCCCTGTTTTTCCCATTACATGCCCCTGTTTTTCCCATTACATTCCCCTGTTTTTCCCATTACATTCCCATTACATGCCCCTGTTTTTCCCATTACATTTTCTAAATGAGTTGGTTGTCCTGATGGTTGGTTTGTAATGTGTCTGTATTACAAGGCTTTTATGGTTGACTGCATTTCATACACTCATTCTGATTGGCTGGCCCTGGCTTCCCAGTGGTTGGACCTGGCTGGCAAGAGGGTGGGTCTATGACCTCCCAGGCCCACACAGGGCTGCGCTCCTGCTCAGTCATGTGAAATCCATAGATTAGGGCCTAATGAATTTATTTCAATTGACTGATTTCCTTCTATGAACTGTAACTCAGTAAAATAAAGCTGATCCTCAACCCTGGGGCCCCTCAGGGGTGCGTGCTTAGTCCCCCCCTGTACTCCCTCTTCACCCACTACTGCATCGCCAAGCACAACTCCAACACCATCATTAAGATTGCTGACAACACATCAGTGGTAGGCCTGATCACCGAACAACATCCTCTCCCTCAACATGAGCTAGACAAAGGAGCTGATCGTGGACTATAAGAAAAGGAGGGCCGAACAGGCCCCCATTAACATCAACAGGGCTGAATTGGAGCGGGTCGAGAGTTTCAAGTTTCCCAGTGTCCATATCACCAACAAGCTATCGTTGTCCAAACACACCAAGAAAGGCATGAGGGCACGACAATGCTTTTTCCCCCTCAGAAGACTGAAAAGATTTGTCATGGGTCCCCAGATCCTCAAAGTTCTACAGCTGCACCATCCTGACCAGTTGCATCCCCGCCTGGTATGGCAACAGCTCGACATCCGACCGTAAGGCGCTACAGAGGGTAGTGCGTATAGGTCATTACATCACTGGGGCCAAGCTTAATGCCATCCAGGACCTATATACTAGGTGGTGTCATTGGAAGGCCAAAAAAGTCTCTAGTCGAAGTCTCTAGTCACCCAATTCATAGTCTGTTCTCTGCTACCGCACGGCAAGCGGTACCGGAGAGCCAAGTATTGGTCCAAAAGGCTCCTTAACAGCTTCTACCCCCAAGCCATAAGACTGCTGAACAATTATTCAAATGGCCACCCGGACTATTTACACCTCCCCCCCTTGATTTTACACTGCTGCTACACGCTGTTTATCTATGCACTGTCACTTTACCCCTACCTACGTGTACAATTGACCTTGACTAATCTGTAACCCCGGAACATCGACTCTGTACCAGTACCTCGTTATTATAGCCTCGTTATTGTTACTTTTTTATTTCATTTCTTACTTTAGTTTATTTAGTAAATATTTTCTTAACTCTATCTCTTTAAATGCACGGTTGGTTAAGCGCTTGTCAGTAAGCATTTCATTGTTGGTTAAGGGCCTGTAAGTAAGCATTTCACGGTAAGGTTGTATTCGGCGCATGTGACAATTTTTTTGGGGGACGTTTTTCACACTGCTTATGAGCAAGAGCCTTGTCCTAAAAAAGTTAGCACACCACACATAGTCAGGTTTCTTCCTTGCACTGAATGGGTCACCTCAAGTCATCCCAATTACAAAGGCATTGTCAAGATGACTAAGTGGTTGAAGGTAAGTTGGGATCCATTTATCACAGCCAATCATCCTCCGTCATGACAAAGACAGGCCAATTAAACACAAGAGGTGTGTGTTGAGAAAAGGCATTGTCGCCACACCTCTTCTCTTTGTTAAGATGATAACACTGCTACCATGACAACAGACACTGGTGAATACACCTGTGTGACAGAAACCTCTGCTTTCACCGGTTTGTTTTTGTACTTTTAGGTTGCTAGATTTTGCCTGCTTATGTTAGGGACAATAAAATACTTGTTATATTCTGTGGTTCTATTGTTGTAGAATGTTCTGTGGAATGTTCTATGAATGTTCTATGTTCTGTGGTTCTATTGTTGTAGAATGTTCTATGAATGTTCTATGTTCTGTGGTTCTATTGTTGTAGAATGTTCTATGAATGTTCTATGTGCTGTGGTTCTATTGTTGTAGAATGTTCTATGAATGTTCTATTGTTGTAGAATGTTCTATGAATGTTCTATTGTTGTAGAATGTTCTGTGGAATGTTCTATGAATGTTCTATGTTCTGTGGTTCTATTGTTGTAGAATGTTCTGTGGAATGTTCTATGAACGTTCTATGTTCTGTGGTTCTATTGCTGTAGAATGTTCTATGAATGTTCTATGTTCTATTGTTGTAGAATATAAGGGTCCCTTGTATAAAGTGGCACTAAAACCAAAAGTAGGTAGTCTAATTACAATGTTTACACTAGGCTAAATTACGACTGTTCAATGTTTATACTAGGCTAAATTACAACTGTTCAATGTTTATACTAGGCTAAATTACAACTGTTCTATGTTTTCAGGGACTGGGAGACTTGTCAGGATTCAGGGAAAGATGAACAGAGCAAAGTACAGAGAGATCCTTGATGAAAACTTACTCCGGGGCGCTTAGGAAGTCAGACTGGGTCGATGGTTCACCTTCCAACAGGACAACGACCCTAAGCACACAGCCAAGACAATGCAGGACAGGCTACGGGACAAATGTCTGAACGTCCTTGAGTGGCCCAGCCAGAGGGTGGCCCACCCGGACTTAAACCCGATCGAACAACTCTGGAGAGAGCTGGAAATAGCTGTGCAGCGACGCTCCCCATCCAACATGAAAGAGCTTCAGAGGATCTACTGCTGTGACACACCGCCCCAGACCACGACGGACCCTCCACCTCCAAATCGAGTACAGGCCTCGGTGTAATGCTCATTCCTTCAACGATAAACGCGAATCCGACCATCACACCTGGTGAGACAAAACCGCGACTCGTCAGTGATGAGCACTTTTTGCCAGTCCTGTCTGGTCCAACGACGGTGGGTTTGTGCCCATAGGCGACGTTGTTGCCGGTGATGTCTGGTGAGGACCTGCCTTACAACAGGCCTACAAGCTCTCAGTCCAGCCTCTCTGTGTATTGCGGACAGTCTGAGCACTGATGGAGGGATTGTGCATTTCTGGTGTAACTCTGGCTGTTGTTGTTGCCATTCTGTACCTGTCCCGCAGGTGTGATGTTTGGATGTACCGATCCTGTGCAGGTGTTGTTACACGTGGTCTGCCACTGCAAGGACGATCAGCTTTCCGTCCTGTCTCCCTGTAGCGCTGTCTTAGGAGTCTCACAGTACGGACATTGCAATTTATTTATTGCCCTGGCCACATCTGCAGTCCTCATGCCTCCTTGCAGCATGCCTAAGGCAAGTTCACGCAGATGAGCAGGGACCCTTTTGATTTGATTTGATTTGATTTGACCCTGGGCATCTTTCTTTTGGTGTTTTTCAGAGTCAGTAGAAAGGCCTCTTTAGTGTCCTAAGTTTTCATAACTGTGACCTTAATTGCCTACCATCTGTAAGGTTTTAGTGTCTTAACGACCTTTCCACAGGTGCATGTTCATTCATTGTTTATGGTTCATTGAACAAGCAGGGAAACAGTGTTTAATAAACCCTTTACAATGAAGATCTGTGAAGTTATTTGGATTTTTACGAATTATCTTTGAAAGACAGGGTCCTGAAAATGGGACATTTTTTTGTTTGTTGCCGAGTTTAGAATAGGCTACTGCACCTAGATGAAATGTCAGAGAATCTCATTGCATATAAGATCATGAGGTGTCTTCACTCCCTCTGTGATTATACATATTCCAGTTATCATATTTCACATTTTCAGAACCAAGAATTCCTCAATTGCATTATGGGGAAGGACAGGAGTAGACAACCTTTTGATTCACCTTATTTGATTTACCTAAACAGGAGTATCTTCCGGGCTGTTTTGTTAGCGAAAGGGGGCGTCGATTACCGTAAATCCTAATGTAATGCAGCTGTTAGGATAGCCTGCATAATGCCATTGACTACCTTATTTTTTATCTTTCTTTGGAGCAGTTTTGCTTCAAAATGATATGATCTAATCGCGGAAACAATGCCACTAGACCAACAGGAACTCGAGCTAACATTGGCGCTGTCACTGCCCCTATCCCGCATTGACAGCTGGGTTACGCGGAGGCTCGTCGGTCGTATGCTTTGTGTGATGCGGGAAGCTGCTGAACGTTTTGTTGTGGAATTGAAATCGACATTGTGAAAAAGTCTTTGTTCATCTTTTCATTCAAAACGGAGTTTGAAATTCGGCAAGGAGAGATGAAGAATCTACTCCCTGGGATAGTCCTGACGTTGTTGATATTTTTAGAGGTGAGCAGCCCTTAGACAACATCGGCTATTGCCAACTATATAACGGGCGTTTATGGGATTACTCTGTATCTTTTTGATAAAATTAGAAATGTAATTATGTTGGTAAAGAAAATATTATGACGTGAATGATGCTTTTCTGTTAATTTGTCATGGTGGATATATTTAACAATATTTTCAAAGAACGAAGTATCTGCCCCCATCAGATGATATACAGTGTAGGCTACAGTATGATGCAATTTGGCTAACCCTTTGTCTTTCTGTCCATTCCTCCGTAACAAGACGGAACTCTTCATGTAGGTAACATTGACCAAATCGAGTGCGAAAATGGTTACAAGGAAATTATGTTTTATTTCTGTACAACCGTAAGTGATACTGTCAGGGTTCCTAACTTTATCATGGCCCTTTTCAATATCTCTCTTCTTTAACATTTGAATACCGTACAGACTTATATGAGAAACATACACATGTGGAATTGCCCCCTTAACCACTGAAAATCACAATGTAAAAGATTGTTGGACTTTTTTGACAATTTCACTACTTTAAAATATATATTTTTTTTCTTCAGAAATTAACAATTCTAAATGGTTTTCTAATCTGCCATGCCCTAGGAAAACCTCTGTGCTTGGACTATCATAACACTGCAACAAGACTGTTTTGGTTTCTGTCAAGTCCATTTTCATTACACTAGATCTTTTATCTTTTCAATTATGCTAAGTCAGTTGAACCTTACTCTGTGCAGGATATCATGCTGTCCAATGTACTTGGCTCCTATTTTTTAATTTAACCTTTATTTTACTAGCCAAGTCAGTTAAGAACAAATTCTTATTTACAATGACGGCCTACCTTGGCCAAAGCCTCCTCTAACCCGGACGATGCTGGGCCAATTGTGCGCCGATCACGAGGGATCGAACCAGGGTCTGTAGTGAGGCCTCTAGCAATGAGGTGCAGTGCCTTAGACCGCTGCGCCACTCGGGAGCAGCATCCTGTGGATGCTCATGCCCTATAATATTTAATTTCAGTTATGTTATTAAAGTAACTAATGTACAAGGTTAATCCATGCTTAGTCAATAACAGACCGTTTATCACGCATGCAAATTGACACTAACGTTTACTCTGCAAACACACGCTGAAGTTCAAGCAATATCTAAGTTAAACCATGTCTGCCAATCTACTTTCACCAACCACCAACCTACTTCACAAGAAGTGTAAAATCGCAGCATAAGAAATGTATGATTACCACTGAAATTGAAATGCTGTCTTTTTTTATTGAATAAAGTAAGTAAGTCAAGTAGGGAAAAAGTCTAGGTGCAGGCTGCAGGGAAACAGTCTAGGTGCAGGCTGTAGGGAAACAGTCTAGGTGCAGGCTGTAGGGAAACAGTCTAGGTGCAGGCTGTAGGAGAACAGTCTAGGTGCAGGCTGTAGGGAAAAAGTCTAGGTGCAGGCTGTAGGGGAACAGTCTAGGTGAAGGGAAACAGTCTAGGTGCAGGCTGTAGGGAAATAGTCTAGGTGCAGGCTGTAGGAGAACAGTCTAGGTGCAGGCTGTAGGGAAACAGTCTAGGTGCAGGCTGTAGGGAAAAAGTCTAGGTGAAGGGAAACAGTCTAGGTGCAGGCTGTAGGGAAAAGTCTAGGTGTAGGGCAAAAAGTCTAGGTGAAGGGAAACAGTCTAGGTGCAGGCTGTAGGGAAACAGTCTAGGTGCAGGCTGTAGGGAGAACAGTCTAGGTGCAGGCTGTAGGGAAAAGTCTAGGTGAAGGGAAACAGTCTAGGTGCAGGCTGTAGGGAAAAAGTCTAGGTGCAGGCTGTAGGGGAACAGTCTAGGTGCAGGCTGTAGGGGAACAGTCTAGGTGAAGGGAAACAGTCTAGGTGCAGGATGTAGGAGAACAGTCTAGGTGAAGGTGCAGGCTGAAACAGTCTAGGTGCAGGATAGGTGCAGGGAGAACAGTCTAGGTGAAGGGAAACAGTCTAGGTGCAGGCTGTAGGGAAACAGTCTAGGTGCAGGATGTCTAGGTGCAGGAGAACAGTCTAGGTGCAGGCTGTAGGAGAACAGTCTAGGTGCAGGCTGTAGGGAAAAAGTCTAGGTGCAGGCTGCAGGGGAACAGTCTAGGTGAAGGGAAACAGTCTAGGTGCAGGCTGTAGGGGAACAGTCTAGGTGAAGGGAAACAGTCTAGGTGCAGGCTGTCTAGGTGCAGGGAAACAGTCTAGGTGCAGGCTGTAGGGAAACAGTCTAGGTGCAGGGAAAGAGTCTAGGTGCAGGCTGTAGGGAAAAAGTCTAGGTGCAGGCTGCAGGGAAACAGTCTAGGTGAAGGGAAACAGTCTAGGTGCAGGCTGTAGGGAAACAGTCTAGGTGCAGGGAAAGAGTCTAGGTGCAGGCTGTAGGGAAAAAGTCTAGGTGCAGGCTGTAGGGGAACAGTCTAGGTGAAGGGAAACAGTCTAGGTGCAGGCTGTAGGGGAACAGTCTAGGTGCAGGCTGTAGGGGAACAGTCTAGGTGCAGGGAAACAATCTAGGTGCAGGCTGTAGGGGAAACAGTCTAGGTGCAGGCTGTAGGGAAACAGTCTAGGTGCAGGCTGTAGGGAAACAGTCTAGGTGCAGGCTGTAGGTGGGGAAACAGTCTAGGTGCAGGCTGTAGGGGAACAGTCTAGGTGCAGGCTGTAGGGGAACAGTCTAGGTGCAGGCTGTAGGGGAACAGTCTAGGTGCAGGCTGTAGGGAACAAAACAGTCTAGGTGCAGGCTGTGGGGAACAGTCTAGGTGAAGGGAAACAGTCTAGGTGCAGGCTGTGAAGGGAAACAGTCTAGGTGCAGGGGGAACAGTCTAGGTGAAGGGAAACAGTCTAGGTGCAGGCTGCTAGGGGAACAGTCTAGGTGAAGGGAAACAGTCTAGGTGCAGGCTGTAGGGGAAACAGTCTAGGTGCAGGTGCAGGCTGTAGGGGAAACAGTCTAGGTGCAGGCTGTGCAGGCTGTAGGGAAACAGTCTAGGTGCAGGCTGTAGGCTGGGGAACAGTCTAGGTGCAGGCTGTGCAGGCTGGGGAACAGTCTAGGTGCAGGCTGTCAGGTGCAGGGAACAGTCTAGGTGCAGGCTGCAGGGAAACAGTCTAGGTGCAGGCTGCAGGGAAACAGTCTAGGTGCAGGCTGCAGGGAAACAGTCTAGGTGCAGGCTGCAGGGAAACAGTCTAGGTGCAGGCTGCAGGGAAACAGTCTAGGTGCAGGCTGTCAGGGAAACAGTCTAGGTGCAGGGAAAGAGTCTAGGTGCAGGTGCAGGCTGTGCAGGGGGAACAGTCTAGCAGGTGCAGGCTGTGCAGGCTGGGGAACAGTCTAGGTGCAGGCTGTGAAGGGAAACAGTCTAGGTGCAGGGAAGCAGTCTAGGTGCAGGCTGTAGGGGAAACAGTCTAGGTGCAGGCTGTGCAGGGAAACAGTCTAGGTGCAGGCTGCAGGCTGAAACAGTCTAGGTGCAGGCTGCAGGGAAACAGTCTAGGTGAAGGGAAACAGTCTAGGTGCAGGGTGTGAAGGGAAACAGTCTAGGTGGGAAACAGTCTAGGTGCAGGCTGTAGGGGAACAGTCTAGGTGCAGGCTGTAGGGGAACAGTCTAGGTGCAGGCTGGGGAACAGTCTAGGTGCAGGCTGTAGGGGAACAGTCTAGGTGCAGGCTGTAGGGGAACAGTCTAGGTGCAGGCTGCAGGCTGCAGGCTGGGAAACAGTCTAGGTGCAGGCTGTAGGGGGAAACAGTCTAGGTGCAGGCTGTAGGGAAACAGTCTAGGTGCAGGCTGTAGGGAAACAGTCTAGGTGCAGGCTGTAGGGAAACAGTCTAGGTGCAGGCAGGCTGTAGGGAAACAGTCTAGGTGCAGGCTGCAGGGAAACAGTCTAGGTGCAGGCTGCAGGGGAAACAGTCTAGGTGCAGGCTGTAGGGAAACAGTCTGCAGGTGCAGGGAAACAGTCTAGGTGCAGGCTGTAGGGAAACAGTCTAGGTGCAGGCTGCAGGGAAACAGTCTAGGTGCAGGGGAAACAGTCTAGGTGCAAGGTGCAGGCAGGGAAACAGTCTAGGTGCAAGCTGCAGGGAAACAGTCTAGGTGCTGGCTGTAGGTGCAGGCTGTAGGGAAACAGTCTAGGGAAACAGTCTAGGTGCAGGCTGTAGGAAACAGGGAAACAGTCTAGGTGCAGGCTGTAGGGAAACAGTCTAGGTGCAGGCTGTAGGGAAACAGTCTAGGTGCAGGCTGTAGGGAAACAGTCTAGGTGCAGGCTGTAGGGAAACAGTCTAGGTGCAGGCTGCAGGGAAACAGTCTAGGTGAAGGGAAACAGTCTAGGTGCAGGCTGTAGAGGAAAAAGTCTAGGTGCAGGCTGCAATAACTAAGCTTTGCTTGGTCATGAATCCAGAATTGGTGTGCTCAACTCAATTGTCAAATGTCTTTGGGTGCTTAGTTGGAAAGGCATATCAGTTGATGTGCTTGGTCATGGACACTTTATCGAGAGGGGGGAGAAAGAGACTGGCTATACATTTTTAAAGTGGCAGGTTAGTTTTGAGATGAACCTCGCCTGGCCAGCTCACTATGACAGTTATGGCAGTGGAAAGCTCCCCGGCAGGAATGAAACCAGAAGCTTCTGTGGAGCTGGAGGTGTCAGGTTCTGTGGAGATTGGAGGGTTTGCGGTTCAGCGACCCTATGAGATGAGTCAGACTCTCCATGCAGGAAGGTCACTGCATGGATCTGGTGGGGTCTCCTCCCTCTAATGCCATTCTGGTAGTCGAGTTGTGAAGATATAGAGTAGCGCCTATCTATTGGAATCCAAAGTAACAAAGAGCACAAAACTGTAGGCTTTTTTGCCTATAAGATACAAACGTCATACTGGACACATCAAAACATGTACACTCGATTTCTGCCGAGTCAAAAGCTCACAAAACCGTAATAGCGCCTTCTACAAAGAGGAGCCCGTGAAAAAGACAGTCGACACTAAAGCTTCTATCCAGCTCCCTCCCAGTCACAGAGCTGCTATCTTAGTGCCAGAGAGTGTTTAGGGAAGTTAATGCAGGGGGGGCTACTACATAGCTGTGGACCCTGCTGTTTGGCAGTGCCACAGTGGGGAGTTTGGTCCCACAAACAGGCAGTTTGTTCCAAGCATGGCGGCCCTCTTCCTGCCAGGGTGTCCCCGTATTGTCCATTCTTCCCAACAGCCAACCCCTTCCAAATGCTCAATTGTATGGCCCTAGTCCCAACCTTCATTGACTGTCCCCCTTCTCTGGTGGTGAGAGCTAGGAAACATCCTAGAGTCGTTAAGCGGTAGAACCAGTGATCTACTCTGAACGCAACACGTAAAGTGTTCGTCCCATGTTTTATGAGCTGAAATAAAAGATCCTGAAAATGTTCCTTACGCACAAAAGGCAGGATTGATTCCCCATTTGCATTTTAGGTATCAAATTGAGGTTTGGCGGTGCCTAATCAGTCAGTTCTGTACCCGCCTGGCTAGGGCTGGGCAATATGGCCAACCAAAAGTAAATGTAATTGTTAAAATGTACTTAAGTATCAAAAGTATAAATAATTTCAAATTCCTTATTAATCAAACCAGATGGCACCATTTTCTTGTTTATTTTTTATTTACGGATAACCAGGGGCACACTCCAACACTCAAGACAATTGACAAACAAAGCATTTGTGTTTAGTGAGTATTCCAGATCAGAGGCGGTAGATGACCAGGGATGTTCTCTTGGTGAAATGGAACATTTTCCTGCCCTGCTAAGCATTCAAAATGTAACGAGTACTTTTGGGTATCAGGGAAAATGTATGGAGTAAAAAGTACAGTATTTTATTTAGGAATGTAGTGAAGTAATAGTTGTCAAAAATTAAAAAAAATAAAACAGATGCCAAAAAAATATGACTTAAGTAGTACTTGAAAGTATTTTTACTTAAGTACTTTACACCACTGCTCAGTAGAGATAATGTCCACACTGCCACGTAGGGCTGCACGATATGGGCACATAATATAGGACTTATTTGTAACCAAATGTTACAATTGTGATTTGACTCTCAAATTAGAGCAAAACTGTTGGAATCATGGAAATATAATGACTATTCTAATTCTATAGTTAGAATATAATAGTGGGCACCTTGAATACAGTGTTTGAGAATACGATGAATTAAAATGCCAGGGGAGGAGTTATTGTGACAGGGTAGGAACTAAAGTTTTGATAAGTGTTTCCTAGGGGACCCTATAAGCTTTGACAACATTGCATGTTTTCTCATATCTACTTCATGTAGCTAACATATTCTTGCTTTGCATATTCCTCTTTGATTTAGAAGATACTGTTGCACAATCAACATGCTGATTTTAGGTCGAAGCCATCACTGCTTTATCAGGCAGTATTAGCTAGCTACATTTGCTCTTACTCAGTACATTTTATGAGCTAGCTAGCTATTAGCATTAGCGGCTAACAATTAGCATCTCACAAGATTTAGGGCAACATGCTAAGAAAACACAAACCTAGCTGATGTAAGAAACACAAACTAATAGTGTCATTATGGAACGTTAGTGGATTTATATTACGAAGTGAAAACAGCATTGTTGTCATCAGCATTGTTGCATGTGCTGCATTGACCACGCGGACTAAACGCAAGTGTCTCGTGGTTGAGGAGCATCAACTGTGCTCCTTCAGTGACGGGGCGTGGCTAGGTCTGTGTGGAAAGTGTCACGTAGAGAAAGAGTGGAGAGCGATGACTCAAGTAGCGAAGTAAACAATAAATATTGACATTACACATGGTGTATGACATTTAACAAACCAAACATTCAAATACAGGTATAAATGTAGAGTAAAAAATCAAACCGGTCACCTGCATCATCAAATACGGTATACCGCCCAGCCCTACGCCTGGTTGAGTGGGAGTGAGTGGGAGTGGGTGGAATGAGCGAGCTCGCCTGGCAAGCAGAGCGCGAAACTCGTGGGAAAATGGAACTTGGTTGTCTGCCTGGAAATTAATTTTCTAATTTTTCATAAACATATTTCAGAGTGCCAAATTCAAGTACTTTAAGCACCTTAAGCTTGGGTAGGTATGTGTAGTGTGGTTGTGTGGGTTAGTGTAGTGTTCGCTCAAGTTTTGAGCACGAATTTGTTTATATCAAATCAAATTTCAAATCAAATTTATTTATATAGCCCTTATCATATCAGCTGATATCTCACTGTGCTGTACAGAAACCCAGCCTAAAACCCCAAACAGCAAGCAATGCAGGTGTAGAAGCACGGTGGCAAGGAAAAACTCCCTAGAAAGGCCAAAACCTAGGAAGAAACCTAGAGAGGAACCAGGCTATGAGGGGTGGCCAGTCCTCTTCTGGCTGTGCCGGGTGGAGATTATAACAGAACATGGCCAAGATGTTCAAATGTTCATAAATGACCAGCATGGTCAAATAATAATAATCACAGTAGTTGTCGAGGGTGCAGCAAGTCAGCACCTCAGGGGTAAATGTCAGTTGGCTTTTCATAGCCGATCATTAAGAGTATCTCTACCACTCCTGCTGTCTCTAGAGAGTTGAAAACAGCAGGTCTGGGACAGGTAGCACGTCCGGTGAACAGGTCAGGGTTCCATAGCAGCAAGGAGTCATCATGCCAGGTAATCCTGAGGCATGGTCCTAGGGCTCAGGTCCTCCGAGAGAGAGAAAGAGAGAATTAGAGAGAGCATACTTAAAATTCACACAGGACACCGGATAAGACAGGAGAAGTACTCCAGATATAACAAACTGACCCTAGCCCCCCGACACAAAATACTGCAGCATAAATACTGGAGGCTGAGACAGGAGGGGTCAGGAGACACTGTGGCCCCATCCGATGATACCCCCGGACAGGGCCAAACCGGAAGGATATAACCCCACCCACTTTGCCAAAGCACAGCCCCCACACCACTAGAGGGATATCTTCAACCACCAACGTACCATCCTGAGACAAGGCCGAGTATAGCCCACAAAGATCTCCGCCACGGCACAACCCAAGGGGGGGTGCCAACCCAGACAGGAAGATCACGTCAGTGACTCAACCCACTCAAGTGACGCATCCCTCCCAGGGATGGCATGGAAGAGCACCAGTAAGCCAGTGACTCAGCCCCTGTAATAGGGTTAGAGGCAGAGAATCCCAGTGGAAAGAGGGGAACCGGCCAGGCAGAGACAGCAAGGGCGGTTCGTTGCTCCAAAGCCTTTCCGTTCACCTTCCCACTCCTGGGCCAGACTACACTCAATCATATGATCCACTGAGGAGATGAGTCTTCAGTAAAGACTTAAAGGTTGAGACCGAGTCTGCGTCTCTCACATGGGTAGGCAGACCATTCCATAAAAATGGAGTGCTATAGGAAAAAGCCCTGCCTCCAGCTGTTTACTTCGAAATAATATCCCTGTTAGTGAGCATTTTTCCTTTGCCAAGATAATCCATCCACCTGACAGGTGTGGCAGATCAAGAAGATGATTAAACAGCATGATCATTACACAGGTGCACCTTGTGCTGGGGACAATAAAAGGCCACTAAAATGTCTAGTTCTGTCACTCAACACAATGCTATAGATGTTTTGAGGGAGCGTGCAATTGGCATGCTGACTGCAGGAATGTCCACTAGAGCTGTTTCCAGATAATTGAATGTTAATTTCTCTACCATAAGCCGCATCCAATGTTGTTTTAGAGAATTTGGTATATATGTCCAACCCGGCCTCGCAACCAAAGACCACGTATAACCATGCCAGCCCAGGACCTCCACGTCCACCTTCTTCACCTGCGGGATGATACCAGCTGCTCATACAAACTGATGAAACTGTGGGATCATCTGATGATACCAGTTGCCCATACAAACTGATGAAACTGTGGGATCATCTGATGATACCAGCTGATGAAACTGTGGGATTTGCACAACCAAATAATTTCTGAACAAATTGTCAAACCGTCTTAAGGAAGCTCATGGGCGTGTTCGTCGTCATCACCAGGGTCTTGACATGACTGCAGTTCAGTGAGCAAATGTTCACCTTCGATGGCCACTGGCACGCTGGAGAAGTGTGCTATTCATAGATAAGTCCTGGTTTCAACTGTACCGGGCAGTTGGCAGACAGTGTGTATGGTGTAGTGTGGGCAAGCGGTTTGCTGATGGCAATGTTCTGAACAGTGACCAGTGGTGGGGTGATGGTATGGGCTTAAGGCATAAGTAATGGACAACGAACACAATTGCATTTTATTGACGGCAATTTGAATGCATAGAGGTACCGTGACGAGATCCTGAGGGCCCTTGTTGTGCCATTCATCCACTGCCTTCAAATCATGTTTCAGCATGATAATGCATGGCCCCATGTCGCAAGTGATCTTTACACAATTCCTGGAAGCTGAAAATGTCCCAGTTCTTCCATGGCCTGCATACACGCCAGACATGTCTCCCATTGAGCATGTTTAGGATGCTCTGGATCAATGTGTTCCAGTTCCCGCCAATATCCGGGAGCTTCGCACAGCCATTGAAGAGGAGTGGGTCAACATTCCACATGTCACAATCAACAGCCTGATCAACTCTATGTGAAGGAGATGTGTCCAGCTACATGAGGCAAATGGTGGTCACACCAGATACTGACTGGTATTCTGATCCACACCCTTACCTTTTTTAAGGTATCTGTGACCAACAGATGCATATCTGTATTCCCAGTCATGTGAAATCCATAGTTTAGGGCCTATTAAATTCATTTAAATTGACTGATTTTCTTATGAGCTGTAACTCAGTAAAATTGTTGAAATTGCGTTTGTATTTTTTTTTTGGTGTGTGTGTGTATAAACCCTGTATTGCCAATGAGAGGCTTTGAAGCCACCAGTTGTCCCTATTGGCACTACTCAGAAGAAGCAGTCCTCCATAGGAATGAATGGAATCCTACAGTATTTAAAATTAAATGTTTCAAGGACCAAATTGGCTCATAATAAAACATATGTGCATTAAGGTGTCTAATAGAATAAACATGGTAAAAACAAATGTGTGGTGGGGTGTACCAAAAGGGAGGCACGGTGGCTCCAAAACAGAGCCCCTTGTCACTCATCGTGTGTGTGGGTATAACTCATTGGGTAGAACCCACATCCGTTGTGCGCTCAGTGGCCACACATTGTGAGGGAAAAACACATGGCACAAACCACAAAGGGGATTCCTGGATGCTCCTGGGATGAAATGTCACCTCAGTCTGCCATCCATCCGGCCAGTCCTTTGGCGGCCATTTTCACTTCTCTATAAAAAGCCTCTCCACCCACAGCTCTCCAAAGATGAGCCAGGCTTCAATGTCTTCTATAGTAAATCTCTCACCTCGTTGAGAGATGTATGTGGGTGCACCTCAATAGTCTGACTTTTTTCCACAACTGAGCAGGTGAGAGTAGTAGGGCTTCATGGTCACCTATTCTGAGCTAGCCACAGACTACTAAAATGCAGCCTGTGTCTGACTTTATAGCCTTTATGTTGGAGGCCAGTGGATTTCAGTTACATTGAAGAGCAAAGGGGCATCCTTTTGTTTTTATTTAGACAACACTGTATGATCCACTATGCTGTTTACACTACATCTGTCATATCACTGAGTCGGCAGTGAGGCTTTGGCAAGGACTGTATTGTGTGTTGCATAAAGCCAGGGCTGCCAGAGAGAAGCTGTATGTATGATTTAAAACAGCAAGAATATTTGCATGGGTTAACAGACCCATAAAGGTTGTTCATTCGCAAACGGATCATCTTGACACGGCAAACCATACCAGTTTCAGTGCTGTATTATAACCGTGTTTTTCATATGTGACAGAACGGTTTCATTTATCTTTCAAAGCTTCAACATGGTGCCTAATTTTTTTAATGAAAAGCATTACTTGCGCATAAAGCCATGGAGGTTATGCCTGGCCTTGTGCATAACACTCCCAGGACAGATCCTCCTTTTCCTCATCTTGCCTATTTTTTTTTTTATCGCTCCTTGCTTTGTGTAGAAAGGATGGAGAGCGCACTACTAAGCTACAAAGCACATCTTATGAGGGCTATAAAACTGAAATATGCCTTACGCTTTACAGAGACTGCCTCAGTCAGCATTTTGATAGAGGGCGGTTGGAGGCAGCTGCGTAGTGTTGCCGCAAGGCGTATTGATTATGAAACAACTCCTGCCCGGGATGAACGAATCCTGGCGTAATGGGATGCAGGCAGATGGCATGCCGCTCTGAAATGGTTTGTTGGTACGCTCTTTATCGCAAGACTGTCTCAAATTATTATCCAATTCTCTGTAGGTGGAGAAAATCATCTCTTCAACAGTGAAGCCCAGAGCATATGCCGATTCGTCTAGCGCTAACTTGACGGATAATGGAGGTTATTAAACAACCTGGTTGAAGCCTGAAATAATGAGACTTAGTAAATGTAGGCTTGAAGCCGATGTCAGGTCATACAGTCTACACTGTGGGAGAGATGGTCTGTCCAATGTCAGGTCATAGTATTCACTGTGGGTGAGATGGTCTGTCCAATGTCAGGTCATAGTATTCACTGTGGGTGAGATGGTCTGTCCAATGTCAGGTCATAGTATTCACTGTGGGAGAGATGGTCTGTCCAATGTCAGGTCATAGTATTCACTGTGGGTGAGATGGTCTGTCCAATGTCAGGTCATAGTATTCACTGTGGGAGAGATGGTCTGTCCAATGGCAGGTCATAGTATTCACTGTGGGAGAGATGGTCTGTCCAATGTCAGGTCATACAGTCTACACTGTGGGAGAGATGGTCTGTCCAATGTCAGGTCATAGTATTCACTGTGGGAGAGATGGTCTGTCCAATGGCAGGTCATAGTATTCACTGTGGGAGAGATGGTCTGTCCAATGTCAGGTCATACAGTCTTCACTGTGGGAGAGATGGTCTGTCCAATGTCAGGTCATAGTATTCACTGTGGGAGAGATGGTCTGTCCAATGTCAGGTCATACAGTCTACACTGTGGGAGAGATGGTCTGTCATAGTAGTATTCACTGTGGGAGAGATGGTCTGTCCAATGTCAGGTCATAGTATTCACTGTGGGAGAGATGGTCTGTCCAATGTCAGGTCATAGTATTCACTGTGGGAGAGATGGTCTGTCCAATGTCAGGTCATAGTATTCACTGTGGGAGAGATGGTCTGTCCAATGTCAGGTCATAGTATTCACTGTGGGAGAGATGGTCTGTCCAATGTCAGGTCATAGTATTCACTGTGGGAGAGATGGTCTGTCTGTCATAGTATTCACTGTGGGTGAGATGGTCTGTCCAATGTCAGGTCATAGTATTCACAGGTCATAGTATTCACTGTGGGTGAGATGGTCTGTCCAATGTCAGGTCATAGTATTCACTGTGGGAGAGATGGTCTGTCCAATGGCAGGTCATAGTATTCACTGTGGGTGAGATGGTCTGTCCAATGTCAGGTCATAGTATTCACTGTGGGTGAGATGGTCTGTCCAATGTCAGGTCATAGTATTCACTGTGGGTGGGGCAGGAGGGACTATTTGCTTTATTTCATTATGTAAAGAGCTTGGACTTACTTTCTTCCTCTCCCTCTTGCAGTACATAGAGGCCAAAAAGTACTGCTGGTATTTTGAAGGCGGATACCCCATCTACTTTATGTAAGTACCATCTACCACAGTATTTATTGTACTGTACAAGGACGATTTTTATGATATTGTGATCGGTAACAAGCTACATACCGCCAAATGGTGGGGTCATATGAATAAGTCATTTTGTTTGATTTAACATTTCTATTCAGAGGAACCATAGTGTCTGAGGCAATCCATCTCATCTGAGTCAACACAAATGTCTTTTGTCAAGGCTTTCCATACATATGTGTGAGACTGTGGCCATTTCACCTGTTAATGTCACAGTCCAGCAGTCTAAGCAATCTTGCGTTTCCCTTCCCTCCGACCGGGGGCCTTTAATTTAGACCCCATCTCCTCCGGTTAAAGCTGTACTATGCAGAAATCGCTCTGCCATTTTTCCTGGTTGTTAAAACTCTTAATAGTTCGCCTAGTTTCAGTTTATGTGACAAAACAAGCACAAGTTTTGATTTATTAGGATCCCCGTTAGCCGACGCCAACGGAGACCGCTAGTCTTACTGGGGTCCGACACACGTACTGTAACGACAAAGACGTTACAGACAAAACACTTTACAATTTAGTGCGTGTGTGTGTGGGTGCGTGCGTGTGTGTGTGCGTGTGTGTGTGAAAATCATTGTACCATCTAAACCTCTGAAATATATATTCCATAAGCAAAAAATATTGTATTTTCAGCTGTTAGACGCTGGTGTACAAAACGAAATAAAAGACCCAAAAAACTAAACTTAAAAATGGGAAATATAGAAATACGGAACATAGAACAGATCTAATGTTCTTAGACTTGCTTTCAATTAGAATGACAGATCTATAACGCAGTGGTGTGTATTCAAGTATGCCAAGGGAAGCCAGGCTCCTCCCCCCCCCCAAAAAAATACATGTAATTATGTATCTTTCATCTGTTTTCATAATGTTCCTTCATGTCACAAGAGGCTGAGTGTAGCTCACAGGAGAAAGCATCCGAGCGAACGGGAATAGCGCCCCCCCCACTCTTTCTACATGTAGCCCATCTGTCTGGTCTGAACGAGTGACATTTTCCTGCCTGTAGCATTGAAGGCAAGTGTAGCCAGCAAGCATCTGTACTCTGGATAAATGTGCCATTCAGTGTTGAGCTAAACTGAGCGAGCTCAACTGTAAAATGGTCCTGGAGCAAAAAACAGTGTCAAGCGAAGCCAGCTTGGATTTGGCGTCACTTGAATTGTTCCATCTAGTTGTGTTGTCCTCTGGTGGGTAGCTAAAATGGGCCTTTTTTCTTAAATTAGCCATGATGGAGATTAGGGATTTGGACTTCATTTTTTTTTCTTAATTCTCCATACTGGCTAATGATTATAACGGCGATTCTGATCCAACCATTAATTCATACATTGTTGGGCCCCTGGTCTGAGAGGATGTTAGTTCAATATGTAGCTAGGTGTAAAAGGCTAATGTTGCCTATGAATACGCACGCACACAGAAATCAGAACCATGGACAGACACATGTTTAGCTTATGTTGATTTGAACTGCATTTGTTTTTGGTATCTTTTAGTTGTCACTGTATTAGAATAAGCAGAGCTGATTTAGATGTTAAAATAGTGGAGGCAGCTCCTGTTTTCTTTTACGACTTGGCAGTAACTCTCAGTGGTTCTAAATCAATAGCGGTTTAGTCGTCCGAAACTGTCGGAAACATTAACTTGCTTGACCAAGGTACAGGTCATGTAACTGTCTGTTAATGTACATGCAATATGCTTTGTGGACTTGACTGGACAGAGGTTGCTATCCGGTTTTGTGATAAAAACAGGTGTGGTTCTATTTATTCTGCCACGGTCGTTTTGTCACGGTCGCAAGGCATATGAATTAACAATGCGATTGTCACAACACATAAATTGTAATGTGGCTTTTGGATGGGGGGGGGAGTGGAAACTTGGCTTCCCCAATGATTTTACCCACACACCTCTACTGTTATAACTACATATATTTTCTATGTGAATTTGATCGCCCCAAAAAGTTACATGTTGCAGCTTTAAGCTTCCTATCCATTCTCCCTCGCTGGTAACTACCGGTGGCAGCCATTGTTCAATAAAATGAGAGTATGCGCCTCTGAAGAGATATGACATGTAGGTAATGGGATGAGTGTGCACCTCTGAAGAGATATGACATGTAGGTAATGGGATGAGTGTGATCCTCTGAAGAGATATGACATGTAGGTAATGGGATGAGTGTGATCCTCTGAAGAGATATGTCATGTAGGTAATGGGATGAGTGTGATCCTCTGAAGAGATATGACATGTAGGTAATGGGATGAGTGTGCACCTCTGAAGAGATATGACATGTAGGTAATGGGATGAGTGTCTGCCTCTGAAGAGATATGTCATGTAGGTAATGGGATGAGTGTGATCCTCTGAAGAGATATGTCATGTAGGTAATGGAAATTAACATTTGTCCTCTTCCTCTTGCCTTTAAGCTCCTGACTGTGGACCACATATGCCACCCTCTGTCTATGCCCCTACTGTCTCCCTCTCTGTTTCCAGCTGTACTGTCAAATGATAACAATCCTTTAAATTAAAAAGAGTATGTTAATAGCTGCTGTGCTATCAGAGTGAAACTACACAAACCATCATATACAGGAGCAGAGTACTATGTCTACTGGAAGGACCGGTGTTCAGTCTTTACATGAGAAAACAGTGGGTGAATCAGATCATACCCCCAAGTTGTTTACTGTCCAATGTTGTCTATGGGTAAGGGGGGGGTAGTCTTAAAGTCCCAGCCCTGGTTAGAGGGCAGATCATCAGGGGCTCCTGATTTAATGCACAGGCCTCTGACTGCATGCTCCAGAAGGGATTCCCCTCGCCCACAGCCAAACGCCAGAGCTTTGTGCTTGGGGGTTTAAAAAGATTCAGGTTCTCCCTAAGGGGCCAGGCAAGAGTTCACTGAGCAGGAACCAATTATAGATAGCGCATTTCTGAGGCCTGGAATAAGTGTTGGATTTGCATGTGCATCCACCCCGCCGTAGCGCTAATCATTCTACCCATCTGGATTTAATGCCTCCAGCCACGCCGTGTGTTCGGGGACGTATCGCTCCATAGCCGCGGCAGCGAATGATGAAGTGGTGGATAGAATGCGGCTGGGTTATGTACAGTGGTAACGCAATGAAGGGCTTTTTGAGGCATTTGAGGAAAACGTGGCCATCAGTTGGAGAGGAGCAAAGGCAGAAGTGTTGATCTGACACTGATCCCGTTCCCAATCACTCTCACACCTTCATATACACACACGTGCCTGGTCCATTGCTCAGCCCTACTGCAGCCTAAACTTTGTTGTGAACGTTCAGAGGATGATATGGCGGCTCCCTGATATCAACCCTAATGTCCCGATCACTGTCCTTTCTCTCCCACTGTCAGGGAAATTGCTCGTCGCCAAATTGTGTGTGTGTGTGTGTGTGTGTGTGTGTGTGTGTGTGTGTGTGTGTGTGTGTGTGACTTTTGCAGATACCCAAATCGCTGCTTCTTCTCTCAAGCCATCAGTGATTTTATAGCAGGTGTGTTGCCATGTCTCTCACATGTTTACTGGAGACATTATTACAACATACGGTCCCCCCAAGTGGCCACCGTCCGCTGATGGTACACACTAGAGTCAACTGTCACATCAGTGTGATTCTGTTCTCCACCAGGGCGGCAGGGTAGCCTAGTGGTTAGAGTGTTGGACTAGTAACCGGAAGGTTGCAAGTTCAAATCCCCGAGCTGACGAGGTACAAATCTGTCGTTCTGCCCCTGAACAGGCAGTTAACCCACTGTTCCTAGGCCGTCATTGAAAATAAGAATTTGTTCTTAACTGACTTGCCTAGTTAAATAAAGGAAAAATTACAAAAATTAAATTAGTTCTGCTTTCCCCTCTCTTGCTCTTCTGTCTCCTTTTATCCCCCTCTGTCGCTCTCGCTCGCTCTTCTTCCTTCCCTCCTTCTCTCCTTCCTGCCTTCCCTCATTCAGATGAAACATTTGTGTTAGGGTAAAATCCAGGGTTTCATGATTAGAGGACCTTGGCTCGGGCCGCACCAGCTCGTAAATCACTTTATCTCCCTCTCTCGTTTCTCTTATCAATGTACTGAAGTGTGGGCCTATTCTGAATAATATCTGTCCAAAGGCAGCAGCGGGAGGCAACAAAGTGAACCTAGTTTTTGTTTACACAGCAGGTGTGCCTCAGAGAGGGGCATGAAGAATAAAGGTGAGGCTGAGTTTTTTTTTCTTCCAGAATGCGAGTCTGCTGGAGTGGCTATATGGGTCCAGAATGGGAGTCTGTTAGACAGCTAACTCTTTATCCTCAATATAGCAGGGTGTATAAAGTCATAACTCAGCTCACACATATGTAGAGCTGGTTGGGGTATTCATTATTTTCTTTTATATAACTATACTTAGGTATTCACAGCCACATCCACTCCATGTGCATCTATGTGCCGTGTGTATCTTTAACAGTTATATCCTCCCAGAGACAGTGGTCCCAGACCACATAGAGAATTCAGAAATGCCTATAGACTGCTACTTCCTATATATACGTATATAAAACACCCCGTGTTCAATAACACTCATATTATTAGTAGTTCTCCCAGACTATGATGGGTGTTAGTACTCCCAAACATACTTGGTAATCTCCCTTATTACCCCATGTGCATCTTCTACGATTCTCATGTTGTTACTTCCTATGCACCTTATGGATCTTCACGATACATATAGAATCTTTGAATAGCACCTTTGCTATTATCAATGGCTACAGACCACATAGACATTTCTCTTATAAATGCCTACAAACAGCTGTCAGCAGGGCATGGCAACGTTTCTTGTCTCTAATAATGTATTTATTTTATTTAACTAAGACTAGCTGTAGCCCTTTTTCTGTCATATGTATCAACGCCGCGATTCCTCTACAGTCTCTACAGCCGTCATAGTCTCTACAGTATCTATAGTCCCTGAGCATCACAGTCCCTATAGCATCACAGTCCCTATAGCATCTATGGTCCCTATAGCGACAGTCCCTACAACATCCATAGTATCAATAGCTTACATAGCCATAAATGCTATAGACTCTAACACACACACTTTCACACAGTCACTCAGTAAGTCCACACTCACACAACTTTCACATTCACTACATTCACATCCACATTCACTTTGTGCTATTACTTGATTTGGTACTAGTATTTTAATGTTAATAGCATTTTAACTGTTTTATTGGGTAATTATTTTTTAAATTTTTATACTTTTTATTTCATTTAATTTGACTTACTGAAATGAGTTGCCGTCCCTCAGTTGTTTGCGGATGTCTCCTCCTAGGCAGCTCACAGTAAGGGCCTGGTCTGGGCATGTCTCGTCAATTTAGGTCAGATGGGAAATGATCCTTTATAAACTGGTTACAGACACGTTACATAGGGTTGGTTCCGGCATGTCTGGCACCATTTCCTATCTTATAGAACATATTCTAGGCATTCTGCCAGATGGTCCTAAGGAGGAGGTCATGTCCCCCCCCATCCATGCCTTACCAAGCACAGGCAGGAACCAAGGATTATTTATGACACTAAGACAAGATTAACATTTTCAAGGCTGCCTCTTCACATGATAAAAATGTCCATCACAGCTCAGTCTATGGTTTTGCATAAGGAAAAGTGAAGATATTCTTCTGTTATTTATTACAGTGTTTTATTTTGGAAATGCTGATGACTGTAGTATGCTAAAGTCTCGACGAACCATTTCTGTATGGACCACCGCATACAATGTGTAACCATGCATACTTTTGTGTGTAGATGTAGTGTGCCAAATCAGTGCCCTTGTGGTCATTGTCTGCACAGAGATTGGGAGTTCGATATTCGGCCGAGTCACACGAGAGAGCCCTTTTGGTGCACTCCTCTGCCAGAGATGATCATTACACAGTTGCATCTTATGCTGGGGACAATAAAAGGCCACTTTCAAATGTGCAGTTTTGTCACACAACACAATGCCACAGATGTCTCAAGTTTTGCAATTGGCATGCTGACTGCAGGAAAGTCCAGCAGAGCTGTTGCCATATGATTGAATGTTAATTTCTCTACCATAAGCCGCCTCCAATGTTGCGGCCTCACAACCGCATACCACGTGTAACCATGCCAGCCCCGGACCTCCACATCCGGCTTCTTCACCTGTGGGATTGTCTGAGTCCAGCAACCCGGACAGCTGATGAAACTGTGGGTTTGCACATCCGAAGAATTTCTGCACAAACTGTCTCAGGGAAAACTCCGCTGCCTGCACTTCGATCTCACCAGGGTTTGACCTGACTGCAGTTCAGTGTCAAACAGACTTCAGTGGTCAAATGTTTACCTTCGATGGCCACTGGCACGCTTGCACGTGTGCTCTTCGCGGATGAATCCAGGTTTCAACAGTACCGGACAGATGGCATGCAGCGTGTATGGCATTGTATGGGTGAGCAGTTTGCTGATGTCAACGTTGTGAACAGCGTGCCCCGTGGTGGTGGGGTTATGGTTTGAGGCGGGCATACTCTACGGACAACGAACACAATTGCATTTTATCTATAGCAATTTGAATATACAGAGATACCAGGGGAAAAAACTGTTCAGGTGGTGGGAGGTTTTGGTCACGCTTGACCTGAACAGTTTGCGAGAGGGGAATCTTTGGAAGAGGGTGTGGAAGGGGTCGGCCACTATCTTTCCAGCACGCTTCCTTGCCCTGGAGCCGTGCAGGACACTCTTAGCAGCCCGGACAATCCGTTGCAGTGATGGAGGAGGTGAGGATGGACTCTGATGGTTGTTTTAGAACTTAATCAGTACACACAGCATTCAAAAGGAGGACTGAGGATCAAAACACTATGCATTCACCAAACATTGCACATACATTCACCAAACATTGCACTGCGGGAAAACAGATTTAACTAAATATTATAGTGATTGTCTGATTGGGAGCTACCATAGTTTATATTGTCTTGTTTATCATTTTACATGGGAAGTTTTATTAAATAGATTCAGTAATAGAGGAGTCAAATCACGCACAGTCTCATCTGATCAGATGTTATCAGCAAGCCAGAGCCATCTGTGGAAAGAGGACAAGAGTAAAAATAGAAGAAGTGCCAACAGAATAAATGTATCATTCAACATCCGATTCCACCTAAAACAATGACATGAGCCCTGTCCCAATTCATCTCTGCTCAACTCCTCACTTCCTCTCGCATCCTTCTTAAAACCCATTTTGAGGTCTTCGGCGAGGAACCTTGGGTTGTCTCCTCCCAATGGGATTTTAGGCGGGCCCGATGTTCAGTCCTTGCATCTATAGCTGTCTATTAATTTGAATGGTTACATTTTCTCCAGCCACGTCCCTCAGATTTTTACGAAAGGAGCTAGGAGAACGCTTTTGTTTCAACTGCTGATTGGCGCTTTAACCTAAATGAGCATACATGTATGTTTTAATCCCTTTACAATGAAGATCTGTGAAGTTATTTGGATTTTTACGAATTATCTGTGAAAAACAGGTCCTGAGAAAGGGATGTTTTTTTGCTGAGTTTATATCTGTGAGAATATCCAAAAGGGCTTTTATATAATTCTAAATTAAAAATAATCGCTTTGTTTAAAAAATATAAATATTTTGGAGATGATTTTGTTTTCAAATAATGTAAAATTAGCCATTCTTGAACATGGGGTGAGACATTGTTACTAATTTGTAAATAAAACCTGTTTGATATTTATTTATGTTTTTAGAGGGAGAGAAACCAAAAACCTACAGTCATCTCATGGGTCTCCCAGTCAAGGCCGCAGCTTGACACTGTTTTAGACCGTTGCGCCACCCAGGCTCTGTACAGCTTGACCGGTTGGGAGTGGGCTACAGTACTACAGTAAGAGTAAAATAATAAAAGGCTTGGTGTAACAACAGTTTTAGTAAGTATTACTGAAGTTATCAGTTTCTATGTAGGTTTATGTCGCCCGTTCATTGTCAGTTAGAGACACAGTAGGACCCAAAAGCATAATCAGTGCTCTAACTCCCCCTTGCGCTGGTCTGGAGCATTGAAGTGGTGACGCAGGGTACCGTACTAAACCACAAAGTATCTCTAAGTCCCTCAGCCTAATCACACAACTTTTAGTGGAGCGACCACTGTATGTCCACTTCATCCCTATTGTTTAGCAGTGACTATCACATTCAGTATAGAACCATCTTTCTAACCAATAATAGAAGCAGCTTTGGATAAACTACATAGATAAACAATAGTTAGCTAGCATTAGCTTCCTAGCTCACCTAGCTTGCCTCATCAATATCCTGCTTTAATAACATCAGACCAAATAACTACGTGCTTCATGAAATCATAGTTGATTAGCTAGCTAATTGGTTAGCTAGTTTCTCTACTGAAACTATCGAACATACCTCTTTTCTTTCAGCCATCGTTCACCTTTCACAGTCCCTTTTCATTTCCATGGTCAAAAATCCGGTTAGAGAGCATTCAAGTCGTGATTAGTCCAAAAACCTGACCAATTGCGTTTCAGTAGACTGCTACAGGCTATGTTCATTGGCTAGAATTTCCCCGTTATGCAATTATAGTAAGCAGTTGTGAGAGCAAAATGGCTTTTTGTGTGGGGGGTGGCAAAAGACACCCGGAAGTGGCATACTTGTAAGTGCAGTGATTTGAGACTTGACATGTCGTAAGGATTTCTTCAGGTGAACAAAAATGTCTGCCCTCAAATGTATTTACTGTTGAAATGCAGTTCTGCTCGCTCAGTCACAAGTTTAATTTGCGGTCGGCCACATTTCTTCTCTCTCTACACGAGTGTTAGCTCACGGATTGATATTTCATCTTGCTCGCTCACGCCATCTAGTGCTCGTTCGACTTTTCCCACATGCTTCAAGAGGGCCACCATTGTTCCTGTTCCCAAGAGAGCTAAGGTAACTGAGCTAAACGACTATCGCCCCGGAGCACTCACTTCTGTCATCATGAAGTGCTTTGAGAGACTAGTCAAGCACCATATCACCTCCACCCTACCTGACACCCTAGATCCACTCCAATTTGTTAACCTCTCCAATAGGTCCATAGACGATGCAATCGCAATCACAATGTACACTGCCCTAACCCATCTGGACAAGAGGAATACCTATGTAAGAATGCTGATCATCAACTACAGCTCAGCATTTAACACCATAGTACCCTCCAAACTCGTCATTAAGCTCGAGACCCTGGGTCTCGACCCCGCCCTGTGCAACTGGGTCCTGGACTTCCTGACGGACCGCCCCCAGGTGGTGAGGGTAGGCAACAACATCTCCACCCCGCCGATCCTTAACACTGGGGCCCCACAAGAGTGCGTTCTCAGCCCTCTCCTGTACTCCCTGTTGACCCATGACTGCGTGGCCATGCACGCCTCCAACTTAATCATCAAGTTTGCAGACAACACTACAGTGGTAGGCTTGATTACCAACAACGACAAGACGGCCTACAGGGAAGAGGTGAGGGCCCTCATCTCCTTTGTTTTGTTGGTGTGAGGTGTGAGGAAAATAACCTCACACTCAATGTCAACAAAACAAAGGAGATGATTATGGACTTCAGGAAACAGCAGAGGGAGCAGCCCCCTATCCACATCAACGGGACAGTAGTGGAAAGTTTTAAGTTCCTCGCGTACACATCACGGACAAACTGAAATGGTTCACCCACACAGACGGCGTGGTGAAGAAGGCGCAGCAACGCCTCTTCAACCTCAGGAGGCTGAAGAAATTCGGCTTGTCACCAAAAACACTCACAAACTTTTACAGATGCACAATTGAGAGCATCCTGTCAGGCTGTATCACCGCCTGGTATGGCAACTGCTCCACCCACAACCGTAAGGCTCTCCAGAGGGTAGTGAGGTCTGCCCAGCGCATCACCGGGGGCAAACTACCTGCCCTCCAGGACACCTACACCACCCGATGTCAAAGGAAGGCCATAAAGCTAATCAAGGACATCAACCACCCGAGCCACTGCCTGTTCACCCTGCTATCATACAGAAGACAAGGTCATTACAGGTGCATCAAAGCTGGGACTGAGAGACTGAAAAACAGCTTCTATCTTAAGGGCATCAGACTGTTAAACAGCCATCACTAACATTGAGTGGCTGCTGCCAACATACTGACTCATCTCTAGCCACTTTAAGAATGAAACATTGATGTAATAAATGTATCACTAGCCACTTTAAACAATGCCACTTTATATATATTTTTTTACATACCCTACATTAGTCATCTCATATGTATATACTGTACTCTATACCATCTACTGCATCTTGCCTATGCCGTTCGGCCATCGCTCATTCATTTATTTTTATGTACATATTCTTATTAATTTCTTTACACTTGTGTGTGGATAAGGTCGTTGTTGTGACATTGTTAGGTTAGATTACTTGTTAGATATTACTGCATGGTCGGAACTAGAAGCACAAGGATTTCACTACACTCTCATTAACATCTGCTAACTGTGTGTATGTGACCAATAACATCTGCTAACCATGTGTATGTGACCAATAACATCTGCTAACCATGTGTATGTGACCAATAACATCTGCTAACCATGTGTATGTGACCAATAACATCTGCTAACCATGTGTATGTGACCAATAACATCTGCTAACCATGTGTATGTGACCAATCACATCTGCTAACCATGTGTATGTGACCAATCACATCTGCTAACCATGTGTATGTGACCAATCACATCTGCTAACCATGTGTATGTGACCAATCACATCTGCTAACCATGTGTATGTGACCAATAACATCTGCTAACCATGTGTATGTGACCAATAACATCTGCTAACCATGTGTATGTGACCAATAACATCTGCTAACCATGTGACCAATCACATCTGCTAACCATGTGACCAATCACATCTGCTAACCATGTGTATGTGACCAATCACATCTGCTAACCATGTGACCAATTTACATCTGCTAATATGTGACCAATCACATCTGCTAACCATGTGACCAATCACATCTGCTAACCATGTGTATGTGACCAATAACATCTGCTAACCATGTGTATGTGACCAATAACATCTGCTAACCATGTGACCAATCACATCTGCTAACCATGTGACCAATCACATCTGCTAACCATGTGACCAATCACATCTGCTAACCATGTGACCAATCACATCTGCTAACCATGTGACCAATCACATCTGCTAACCATGTGACCAATCACATCTGCTAACCATGTGTATGTGACCAATCACATCTGCTAACCATGTGTATGTGACCAATCACATCTGCTAACCATGTGTATGTGACCAATCACATCTGCTAACCATGTGTATGTGACCAATCACATCTGCTAACCATGTGTATGTGACCAATCACATCTTAACCATGTGTATGTGACCAATCACATCTGCTAAGCATGTGACCAATAACATCTGCTAACCATGTGACCAATAACATCTGCTAACCATGTGACCAATAACATCTGCTAACCATGTGTATGTGACCAATAACATCTGCTAACCATGTGTATGTGACCAATAACATCTGCTAACCATGTGTATGTGACCAATAACATCGTTTCATTCTCAACCAGGATTTCTATGGAACGCCGTTTGGGTCTTTGCGTGTCAAAAAAAGATACACGTCAAATAACACTATTTGACATGTCAGATAAGCTTGTTGACCAATCAGAACCCGAATATGACTGCATGTCACATAATTTAACTCATTCATACATTTTTACACATTGATTACACTGTCACTCGTATTTTATAGGTCACAACGATTCGTCGATACATATGCTATGATGCCGGTAAAGTAGTCTCGAGCACCTACAGTGCTGGACATTAAAAACATGTTTTTTTAAACCTAGGTAGCTCATGGATGCAAACAGTGTTCTTCCCCATAAACATAGCAAAACGACATCTGTTTCAGTAGCTATAGTTACCTAGCTAGCTATATAGCTAGGTGTCATCATCTAAAATAACACAAATTTATAAGGCAGTTCTTATTTGATTAATGGTGGTCGGACCCATCTATGTGAAGCTAGCCACAATAGAGGACTTTGAAGTTAGCCTTCAAAATAAAAGTATGGCATAATTCTATTTGTATTCATTTGCATCAGTCAGTTGCATACTTATATTTTGAAGGCAAACAGCAAATTACACTATTATTCCTAATCCTTATTGTGGCAACACATAACCCGGTCCGGTCGAGCGTCACAAAACAGATGAAGCTAGCTGGCTGCCTATAACTTTAGCTTTGGGCAACAGGGTTAAGTAGCTGGCTAGCTATTTGTTTTCATGAACTAAAGCTCAATTTCAATAGTCTAACAACAAGTGGCAACCTAGCTAATACTTACCTACAAGGATTACTAAATCATTGCTAAGAACTATGAAAATGGCTGCAGTTTCTTCTGGTCATTGTTTTCAGGCTGGTTGTATTGGTGCTAGCTAGGTACCAAGCTAATGCTAGCTACCCCAGAAGTTGCGGTCGAACAAATAATGCTTCATTACCAACGCGGTATTGTAAACACATCGTAAATCTTTGGCAAGACTTAGAAATTGCTGTCTCGCATTGATCAACAACCAACTTGACAGAGCTTGAAGAGTTTAAAAAATGTGCATAATATTGTACAATCCTGGTGTGCAAAGCTCTTAGACTTGCCCAGAAAAACTCACAGCTCTAATCGTTGCCAAATGTGAATACATACAGTTAAAGTCAGAAGTTTGCATACACCTTAGCCAAATACATTAAACTCAGTTTTTCACAATTCCTGACATTTAATCATAGTAAAAATTCCCTGTCTTAGGTCAGTTAGGATCACCACTTTACTTTAAGAATGTGAAATGGCAGAATAATAGTAGAATGATTTATTTCAGCCTTTATTTCTTTCATTACATTCCCAGTGGCTCAGAAGTTTACATGCTACAAAATACTAATTGAGTGTATTGTTTATCTTGGGTCAAACGCTTCAGGTAGCCTTCCACAAGCTTTCCACAATAAGTTAGGTGAATTTTGACCCATTCCTCCTGACAGAGCTGGTGTAACTGAATCAGGTTTGTAGGCCTCCTTGCTCGCCTTTTCAGTATACACCTTTTCAGTTCTGCCCACAAGTTTTCTATAGGATTGAGGTCAGGGCTTTGTGATGGCCACTCCAATACCTTGACTTTGTTGTCCTTAAGCCATTTTGCCACAACTTTGGAAGTATGCTTGGGGTCATTGTCCATTGGAAGACCCATTTGCGACCAAGTTTTAACTTCCTGACTGATGTCTGGAGATGTTGCTTCAATATATCCACATAATTGTCCTGCCTCATGAAGTCATCTATTTTGTGAAGTGCACCAGTCCCTCCTGCAGCAAAGCACCCCCACAACATGATGCTGCCACCCCTGTGCATCACGGTTGGGATGGTGTTATTTGGCTTGCAAGCCTCCCACCTTTTCCTTCAAACATAACGATGGTCATCATGGCCAAACAGTTCTATTTTTGTTTCATCAGACCAGAGGACATTTCTCCAAAAAGTACACATTTTGTCCCCATGTGCAGTTGCAAACCGTAGTCTGGCTTTTTTATGTTGGTTTTGGAGCAGTGGCTTCTTCCTTGCTGAGTGGTCTTTCAGGTAATGTCGATTATAGGACTCATTTTACTGTGGATATAGATACTTTTGTAGCTGTTTCCTCCAGCATCTTCACAAGGTCCTTTGCTGTTGTTCTAGGATTGATTTGCACTTTTCACACCAAAGTATGTTCATCTCTAGGAGACACAACGCGTCTCCTTCCTGAGTGTAATGACGGCTGCGTGGTCCCATGGTGTTTATACTTGCGTACTGTTGTGGAGGTGGAGTCTACAATTTTTTTTTCTGAAGTCTTGGCTGATTTCTTTTGATTTTCCCATGATGTCAAGAAAAGAGGCACTGAGTTTGAAGGTTGGCCTTGAAATACAGCCACAGGTACACCACCTCCAATAGACTCAAATTATGTCAATTAGCCTATCAGAAGCTTCTAAAGCCATGACATAATTTTCTGAAATTTTCCAAGCTGTTTAAAGGCATAGTGTATGTAAACTTCTGAACCACTGGAATTGTGATACAATGAATTATAACTGAAATAACTTGCCAAAACTATAGTTTGTTAACAAGAAATTTGTGGAGTGGTTGAAAAACGAGTTTTAATAACTCCAACCTAAGTGAGTGTAAACTTCCGACTTCAACTGTATTTTAAATTAGATTTCAGGCTGTATCACAACACCAAAATGTGGAGTAAGTGGGTAATGAATACTTTCTGAATGCACTGTCGGCCTATCTAAATGTAATGAATACTTTCTGAATGCACTGTCGGCCTATCTGTGAATATGTCGAGTGAGCATGGGCAGCTAATGGCCATCAATGCATAGACAATTTAGTGGAAGATGCTGTGCTAGGGCCTGCAGTATACTCGGATGAAGTACCAGTATTTTAACAAGCTCTAAAATGTTACCCACAGGAGTTTTGCACAAATCAATTTAGGACAAGAAGGATATCATACATTATTCATGCGTTCCCTCCATTTCCGCAAATTAGTTTATTTTTGATCCTGTGTAACTGAGGCTTAACAAACAAACCCAGTTTCCCCACAGAAGGAGCGAGGTGACTTCTCCGTAAACATGTCAGGGGCCTGCGTCGCATCAATTACAAGGCCACTCGTCTGTCATGATAGAGACAAGACCATACAGTGTCTCACTCAAATCCAAGGACACAATTTTAACATGTTAAATCTGCACTGGACTATATCATTCCTATAACCTATTCTTATAGATTTGATTCTTAAACAAATACACTGTAAGAAAACATTTGAATTCTTAAAATGTCTGTACTTTGATACTGTATTGACACTGATTTTCGTATAAGTGCACAGTTCACTATCCAGAGCCTATGCTGTAAATGGAACAGAGTACGCAGCATCTTTGGGGAAAAAAGGATTGATGGGCACAAGGCGAGTTTGAAGAATTCCTCCAGAGGTTTCCCAAACAAAAGCCTTTGACATCTCGACACTTTGCTCAAAGTACCAAGCTGTTGTTACAGATCAAGACTCTCCATGCCCTGGCCTTTTTAATAAGGCTTCCGGTCAAAACAGAGATCACTCTTGCTGAGTAAGAACATTGGCCTGTTCTATTCAGACTTTTCAGGCTTTGTTTGAAACCCCCAAAGGGTGTTCATTGCCTTAGGTTGGTCAGAAATGTGTGTATGGTGCTTGTTGAGTATAAAAAATAGGGTTGACAGTATAGAATGTGCCACAGCTCTTTTCAGGGATTGCTGGAAACGTTGTTTGACTGTTCAAATCAAACAGGTCCTCAAACGTATTTAAATTTCAACCACCCAACACACTTGACACATCCTACTAAAATAACCGTGGCAGAACTTCAGTTTGCCTGAGGAGCTCCTTCGAATATCAATTTTGACAGTTAGGGAGTGTACATTGACGAAAGCGTGAAGGGTTCAGTGCTGCTCTGGTAGATGTTATTGGCGCTATCTCTGAGTGGACAGCAGAGGAAGGTAACTGCTCATGGACTCACCCAGCCTAAGCTTGCCACACTGCAGGTTGATTGAGTCTTACTCAGTGGATGGTTACTTGAGTGGATGGTGTGCCTGTTTAAAAAGCTGAGATCCATGATTTGAGGAATTTAGCAACCAGCCAACAGCAGAGTATTTACTATCGTATGTGCAGTGATGTCCATGTGAAAAATTGCGTTTGTTGTTTGAAGTCAAATCTTTGTTGTAATATAGCAAAAGGAAGTGGCAGTTTCACTATGGGAATTACAGCCTGTAAAGAGACAGTACACTCCAAAAATAAGCTGTGTCTCAGGCCATCGGTTGAGTAAATCCAGCTGAATGGCTCAACCCCAAATTAAATAAAAAGATGAGCACTGCAAATTTGGAAATAACATGTTGCTCAGAATTGCGGTATAGGCCTTTAACTGGAGCTGTATACTGATGCCTGGGACGTGGATTCATTTTGACATTTAAACTAGTCTTGCTGTGGTCTTGTTGAAAGCTTCCATCTCTGTGCAAAATCATTCCATTTGGCTCTGGTAATGTCCTTGTCAGTGGCTCTCATTGACTATGTTAGTGTCCTTGTCAGTGGCTCTCATTGACTATGTTAGTGTCCTTGTCAGTGGCTCTCATTGACTATGTTAGTGTCCTTGTCAGTGGCTCTCATTGACTATGTTAGTGTCCTTGTCAGTGGCTCTCATTGACTATGTTAGTGTCCTTGTCAGTGGCTCTCATTGACTATGTTAGTGTCCTTGTCAGTGGCTCTCATTGGCTCTCATTGACTATGTTAGTGTCCTTGTCAGTGGCTCTCATTGACTATGTTAGTGTCCTTGTCAGTGGCTCTCATTGACTATGTTAGTGTCCTTGTCAGTGGCTCTCATTGACTATGTTAGTGTCCTTGTCAGTGGCTCTCATTGACTATGTTAGTGTCCTTGTCAGTGGCTCTCATTGACTATGTTAGTGTCCTTGTCAGTGGCTCTCATTGACTATGTTAGTGTCCTTGTCAGTGGCTCTCATTGACTATGTTAGTGTCCTTGTCAGTGGCTCTCATTGACTATGTTAGTGTCCTTGTCAGTGGCTCTCATTGACTATGTTAGTGTCCTTGTCAGTGGCTCTCATTGACTATGTTAGTGTCCTTGTCAGTGGCTCTCATTGACTATGTTAGTGTCCTTGTCAGTGGCTCTCATTGACTATGTTAGTGTCCTTGTCAGTGGCTCTCATTGACTATGTTAGTGTCCTTGTCAGTGGCTCTCATTGACTATGTTAGTGTCCTTGTCAGTGACTCTCATTGACTATGTTAGTGTCCTTGTCAGTGGCTCTCATTGACTATGTTAGTGTCCTTGTCAGTGGCTCTCATTGACTATGTTAGTGTCCTTGTCAGTGGCTCTCATTGACTATGTTAGTGTCCTTGTCAGTGGCTTCATTGACTATGTTAGTGTCCTTGTCAGTGGCTCTCATTGACTATGTTAGTGTCCTTGTCAGTGGCTCTCATTGACTATGTTAGTGTCCTCAGTGGCTCTCATTGACTATGTTAGTGTCCTTGTCAGTGGCTCTCATTGACTATGTTAGTGTCCTTGTCAGTGGCTCTCATTGACTATGTTAGTGTCCTTGTCAGTGGCTCTCATTGACTATGTTAGTGTGTCCTTGTCTTGTCAGTTAGTGTCCTTGTCAGTGACTATGTATGTTAGTGTCCTTGTCAGTGGCTCATTGACTATTTAGTGTCCTTGTCAGTGGCTTATTGACTATGTTAGTGTCCTTGTCAGTGGCTCTCATTGACTATGTTAGTGTCCTTGTCAGTGGCTCTCATTGACTATGTTAGTGTCCTTGTCAGTGGCTCTCATTGACTATGTTAGTGTCCTTGTCAGTGGCTCTCATTGACTATGTTAGTGTCCTTGTCAGTGGCTCATTGACTATGTTAGTGTCCTTGTCAGTGGCTCTCATTGACTATGTTAGTGTCCTTGTCAGTGGCTCTCATTGACTATGTTAGTGTCCTTGTCAGTGGCTCTCATTGACTATGTTAGTGTCCTTGTCAGTGGCTCTCATTGACTATGTTAGTGTCCTTGTCAGTGGCTCTCATTGACTATGTTAGTGTCCTTGTCAGTGGCTCTCATTGACTATGTTAGTGTCCTTGGACATTTATCCCACTGGTGCTTAATGTCCTTTTTTATGTATTGAAATGAACTGGAAAGTATTGTTCTTAGACTGGTTAAGGACGGGTTAAGAATGCCAAAGCTCATTTGGTAATGTTAGATAATGTACTGTAGTATACTCGCCGTAGAATGCCAAAGCTCATTTGGCAATGTTAGATAATGTACTGTAGTATACTCGCCATAGAATGCCAAAGCTCATTTGGCAATGTTAGATAATGTACTGTAGTATACTCGCCGTAGAATGCCAAAGCTCATTTGGCAATGTTAGATAATGTACTGTAGTATACTCGCCGTAGAATGCCAAAGCTCATTTGGCAATGTTAGATAATGTACTGTAGTATACTCGCCGTAGAATGCCAAAGCTCATTTGGCAATGTTAGATAATGTACTGTAGTATACTCGCCGTAGAATGCCAAAGCTCATTTGGCAATGTTAGATAATGTACTGTAGTATACTCGCCGTAGAATGCCAAAGCTCATTTGGCAATGTTAGATAATGTACTGTAGTATACTCGCCATAGAATGCCAAAGCTCATTTGGCAATGTTAGATAATGTACTGTAGTATACTCGCCGTAGAATGCCAAAGCTCATTTGGTAATGTTAGATAATGTACTGTAGTATACTCGCCGTAGAATGCCAAAGCTCATTTGGTAATGTTAGATAATGTACTGTAGTATACTCGCCGTAGAATGCCAAAGCTCATTTGGTAATGTTAGATAATGTACTGTAGTATACTCGCCGTAGAATGCCAAAGCTCATTTGGCAATGTTAGATAATGTACTGTAGTATACTCGCCGTAGAATGCCAAAGCTCATTTGGCAATGTTAGATAATGTACTGTAGTATACTCGCCGTAGAATGCCAAAGCTCATTTGGCAATGTTAGATAATGTACTGTAGTATACTCGCCGTAGAATGCCAAAGCTCATTTGGCAATGTTAGATAATGTACTGTAGTATACTCGCCGTAGAATGCCAAAGCTCATTTGGTAATGTTAGATAATGTACTGTAGTATACTCGCCGTAGAATGCCAAGGCTCATTTGGCAATGTTAGATAATGTACTGTAGTATACTCGCCGTAGAATGCCAACGTATTTTCTTTCTGACTTGTTTTGTAAACAAAGTTGTTTTCCACAGGTAAGATGTTTACGTTCCCTAGCAACAGGGCTTTATTGTGCTCTCTCTACTCCTGCCTTTACTTTGAATGAGGCTCAAATGCTCAGTTGTTTTCCACAGGTAAGATGTTAGAGGGCTTTAACTCCTGCCTTTACTTTGACGGACTGAGGCTCAAATGTTTTGTAAACAAAGTTGTTTTCCACAGGTAAGATGCCAACAGGGCTCATTTGCTCTCTCACTCCTGCCTTTACTTTGACGGACTGAGGCTCAAATGTTTTGTAAACAAAGTTGTTTTCCACAGGTAAGATGTTTACGTTCCCTAGCAACAGGGCTTTATTGTGCTCTCTACTCCTGCCTTTACTTTGACGGACTGAGGCTCAAATGTTTTGTAAACAAAGTTGTTTTCCACAGGTAAGATGTTTACGTTCCCTAGCAACAGGGCTTTATTGTGCTCTCTCTACTCCTGCCTTTACTTTGACGGACTGAGGCTCAAATGTTTTGTAAACAAAGTTGTTTTCCACAGGTAAGATGTTTACGTTCCCTAGCAACAGGGCTTTATTGTGCTCTCTCTACTCCTGCCTTTACTTTGACGGACTGAGGCTCAAATGTTTTGTAAACAAAGTTGTTTTCCACAGGTAAGATGTTTACATTCCCTAGCAACAGGGCTTTATTGTGCTCTCTCTACTCCTGCCTTTACTTTGACAGACTGAGGCTCAAATGGCAGGCTCTATAGTGCTAGGGCTGTGGTGGTCACGATAGTTTCAGCCAGTGATTGTCAAAGCAAATAACTGTCGGGTCTCACGGTAAATGACAGTTAATTAAGAAAACACATTTAGCACATCTCCTGGCTTTCACACAGCCTACAAGCCACTGATGCAGACCTTTGGAACATTTAAAACAAAAGAAATCCATGTAATATAGCCTACACCTTCACAATAAATCCATGATTTATTTTAGACATGTCTAAAGAAACATGATGTGAAGAAAATGTAGTCTGTCTGAAGAAAATAATAGAGCACTGAGTTGTCATGATGTGGCTATGCCAAATGGCTGTGGGCTACACTAGTTCATTTAACAGACAAGTTTTGCTTCCAATGGCATTTAAAATATATATTTTATAGTATGAAGAATACAATTGGAAAAAAATATGAATAAAATATAAATATTTTCTCCAAATGATTTGAGGGAGTGCGCACATGGGGCTTCTGTGTTGAGCTGTCAAATAAATAGGTACTCTATGCTTAGTTATGAATGTAGCTTTTTAGTTGTTCTACAAGTGTTGGGCTACATGTTTAGATTTTTAATACATTCTAAGGCTGAGACTAATGATGATTTATTTTTTTTAAAGTCGCTTGAAACTAATGAGCTCTGCTTTGTGTTTTTGCGCAGGCTGTACACACCAATAGTCTCTCTCATTCACAATTTTTGATCACATTTGCATTGATGTCAGAGTGATTAGAGGGACAATAGCTGCTGAGTACCAGGCAGTTAGAAAGTTCAGTAGGCTACTAATGACCACCAGCAGCATCAGAGCTGGGAGAAGCCTAATTACCGTGACTAAGCGGTCAACGTGGAATTTGACTGCCTTCATGACTCATGACCACCGGTGTGGCAGTAATATGGTCACCCCAACAGCCCTATATAGTGCACTACTTTTGGTCAAGGCTCTACTACTTTTGGTCAAAGCCCCGCCTTATCTCAGTTCACTGGTCACCATAGCACTACCCACTCGTAGCACACGAGTGGGTAGTGCTATGGTGACCAGTGAACTGAGATAAGGCGGGGCTTTGCCTAGCAAAGACTTATAGATGACCTGGAGCCAGTGGGTTTGGCAACGAATATAAAGCAGGTCCAGCCAACGAGAGCATACAGGTCACAGTGGTGGGTACTATATTGGGCTTTGGTAACAAAATGGATGGCATTGTGATAGACTGCATACAATTTGCATAGTAGAGTGTTGGAGGCTATTTTGTAAATGACATCGCCGAAGTCAAGGATCGGTAGGATGGTCAGTTTTACGAGGGTATGTTTGGCAGCATGAGTGAAGGATGCTTTGTTGTGAAATAGGAAGCTGATTCTAGATTTCATTTTGGATTGGAGATGCTTAATGTGAGTCTGGAAGGAGAGTTTACAGTCTAACCAGACATCTAGGTATTTATAGTTGTCCACATATTCTAAGTCAGAACCGTCCAGAGTAGTGATGCTGGATGGGCGGGCAGGTGCGGGCAGCGATCGGTTGAAGAGCATGCATTTAGTTTTACTTACATTTAAGAGCAGTTGGAGGCCACGGAAGGAGTGTTGTATTGCATTTAAGCTCGTCTGGAGGTTAGTTAACACAGTGTCCAAACAAGGGCCAGAAGTATACAGAATGGTGTCGTCTGCATAGAGGTGGATCAGAGAATCACCCGCAGCAAGAGCGACATCATTGATGTATACAGAAAAGAGAGTCGGCCCAAGAATTGAACCCTGTGGCACCCCCATGGAGACTGCCAGAGGTCCGGACAACAGGCCCTCCGATTTGACACACTGAACTCTGTCTGAGAAGTAGTTGGTGAACCAGGCGAGGCAGTCATTAGAGAAACCAAGGCTGTTGAGTCTGTCGATAAGAATGTGGTGATTGACAGAGTCGAAAGCCTTGGACAGGTCGATGAAAACAGCTGCACAGTGTTGTCTCTTATCGATGGCGGTTACGATATCGTTTAGGACCTTGAGTGTGGCTGAGGTGCACCCATGACCAGCTCGGAAACCAGACATTCCCTTGATAAATGCTGGAATTTGGACCAACTTTTGGTATTTTCTCTGTAGAAGTAAAAGTTGTCAAAAACATAAATAGTAAAGTACAGATACCCTCCAAAAATACTTTTAAAAGTATTTTTACACCGTTGCCAAAAGGTACCAATTGGATGCCTCCGTCCACGACATTTCAAGATGCGGTGGCGTGAGCTTACGTTATGTTCTTAACTCTGTTACATACCAGTGTGTGTGCTACAGTGAGCAGCAATAGTATTGGGACAATGACCATTTTTGGGGGGCTCTGTACTCCAACACTTTGGAGTTGAAATGATACAATGACTGAGGTTAAAGTTCAGACATTCTGTTCTTTATTTATAACCAAAGTGACTCCAATGACAATACATTATTTACCATTCATTTGTGTTGGGCACAAAATAATCTGAAAACACAACCAAAACAAACCTCAAATGCATCCAATTTTGTACAGTCAAAAGCTTGAAGTAATCATTGCGTGCGAGGAATATAGAGCCAAATACAAAACTTTTGACTAAATTAATACAAGTAAATTTGTCCCAATACTTTCGGGCCCCTAAAATGGAGGACTATGTACAAAGAGTGCTGTCATTTCTAAACGGTTCACCCGATATGATTGAAAATAGCCTAAAATTAAAGCGGACAGGCTGAACTTTAACCTCCTAGTCATTGTATCATTTAAAATCCAAAGCGCTGGAGTACAGAGCTGAAACCACAACAAATGGGTTACTGTCCCAATATTTTGGAGCTCAATGAATTATCACTTGATTATCTTAATGTCTTATCTGGTTAAGGGCTTTAGATAAGTATGTAGAGCCGTATGGTGACGAGGATGGCAGGGAAAGAGAGCAGGATCTTCCAATCAGATCCAGGCTGTATCTCCTGACCTTGCCCTGGGGAGGTGTGTTTTTGTCTTGTCTAGGGTTTTTGTAATTCCATGGGGTTTTGGTATGTCTAGGTATATGTAGGTCTATGGTGGCCTGAATTGGTTCCCAATCAGAGACAGCTGTTTACCGGTGTCTCTGATTGGGGATCCTATTTAGGTTGCCATTTTTCCATTTTTGTTATGTTGTCTATGTGTAGTTGCCTGTCAGCACTCGCGTTATATAGTGTCACGTTCGTTTTGTTAGTTTGTTTAGTGTTCTTCGTTAATTAAAGAAGAATGTATTCTTATCACGCTGCGCCTTGGTCTCATCATTAAGACGAACGTGACATAAGTAAAATAATAATAAACATCTTCCCACGACCATGGCAGAGGGAGATCGGAGGGTGGGGGTGGGGGGTGATGGATGGGTGTTGAATAAAGATTGTGTGCTCTCTCCTGACATATCTATTGATCCGCCCTGCTTCTGACCCTCTCTTCCCCCTGTCAGCGAGAACCAAACCAAGCATGACAGCAGTAAGAGACCGGTCGTAAGGAGTAAAGTAAAAAAACACCATTAGCTGACTGTATTGATATAGTTCTGCTTGTTGCCATGACTTATTTGGAAGGCATGTAGCAGGATTCTAGACCAGCTGGAACAGAATCACTGCCCAAATCTTTCATTTTGAGGAACACTGAATAATTCAGACATGCAGTATTGGCAGCTCCCATCTCCTACTTTCAGCCAAGTAGTATCAAAGAATCAGAGGGCAACAGAATGTATAATTGACATTACTTAGTAATGAAGAATCCTTTTTTTCGGTCCAGCGTCAGAGGTTCAAACGCTGTGTTGTAAAATGTAAAAAAAAAATGTGTTAGTTTATTTATGGGAAGCATGGCATTGGCAGACATCCAGGCTCCTCATGCCGCTGCACAGAGATTTCAGGCTTCTGCATTATCTAAGACCCTGTCTGTGCCTGGTATTGAAACTGTTTTTAGCTCTAATCACAAATAATTTGGACATGGCTTTTGCAGCCAGGAGGTGTTCAAAAGTGCCTCATGCACCTAATGGACTTTTTGCACACAATGTATATAGACTCTTTTTTTTCTACTGTGTTATTGACTTGTTAATTGTTTACTCCATGTGTAACTCTGTGTTGTCTGTTCACACTGCTATGCTTTATCTTGGCCAGGTCGCAGTTGTAACTGAGAACTTGTTCTCAACTAGCCTACCTGGTTAAATAAAGGTGTTCTCAACTGGCCTACCTGGTTAAATAAAGGTGTTCTCAACTAGCCTACCTGGTTAAATAAAGGTGTTCTCAACTAGCCTACCTGGTTAAATAAAGGTGTTCTCAACTAGCCTACCTGGTTAAATAAAGGTGAAATAAAAAATAAATATAAATAAAAACATTATAAAGTGGGCACATTCTCAAAACACAAAACTTCTAAAACACCAAATCAGTAACTTATTATTTTCGACTTTTCATTACATTAAAACAGAAATCCGATTTTAAATATAACCACACTCAAGAAGCCAGTTGCAAAAGTTATTTTCAAATAATCTGTCACCACATAAAACCCGCAGAGCACCAGACCCACCAGGCTCTTGTTGAATCGATGGTGAAATATGTCCCTGTACTGACCCTTCACACGTGACCTTTTACCTCCTCATCTCCTTTGTTGTCAATCAGCTGTGGGGACATTATGGCGTAGTCCCTCGCCGCAGTACTTTTGTTGCCAGCTCTTTCCCCAGACAGCCGTGACATTGTAAAACGCCAACCACGGTCAGCAGGGCTAATTGGGTGGAGTGTAGAAGTTTAGCATCAGGAGACTGTGCTGACTGTGCTGCCGCCTCGCTGTCTGACTCCATTACATGCTGCTGTGTGGAGGAATCGACACCGGGCCTGTGGGGGTTAGTTAACACACACGTATCTCAGAATGATAATGCAAAAAAATTCAAGATGTTTATGCAGCCCCTGTCTAATGCATTACATGAGCTGTATACAGAACCTTGTCTGTAATTCTGTGGTGCGACACTGAACATGCCTGGTCAAAATAGAGATGAAATGGAAATAAGAAATGCCAATAATGATCTGGGTACACAGTACATTGAAGGGCGGTTTTGCACTTGAACTGAAATGGCATTTTCCAGACATGGTTTAATATAGTCTTAGACTTGCACTCGTCTGAATTATAAATCTGAATTCCAAGAGGCCAATTAGTTAGTCTAGAGCTAAGTGAAGGTTTTAAATTAAATCTGGCCAAAGGTGGGTTTAATTTCAGATGAATGGATGTTCGCCCCCAGGTTGACCTTGACAATGAGAGAAACTGGATTACCTGGACTATTTCAATGATGATCTCAGAGCACCACCGAGACCAGACAGAAGGACGGTTATAGACCGGAGCAACCCACCGAATCATTTTTGATGAAATCAAATTTCCTTGACCGTTTTTTTTCCGTACAAAGAAAATGGAGCTGACCTAATTTGTTTGCTTTTGAGCCAAGGCTTTCGTCTGACTCTGTCTTAGGGGGAAGTCCCATCCCTTCTTCCCGACATGTACTGATCACCTGACTCTGTCTTAGGGGGAAGTCCCATCCCTTCTTCCCGACATTCTGATCACCTGACTCTGTCTTAGGGGGAAGTCCCATCCCTTCTTCCCGACATTCTGATCACCTGACTCTGTCTTAGGGGGAAGTCCCATCCCTTCTTCCCGACATGTACTGATCACCTGACTCTGTCTTAGGGGGAAGTCCCATCCCTTCTTCCCGACATTCTGATCACCTGACTCTGTCTTAGGGGGAAGTCCCATCCCTTCTTCCCAACATTCTGATCACCTGACTCTGTCTTAGGGGGAAGTCCCATCCCTTCTTCCCGACATGTACTGATCACCTGACTCTGTCTTAGGGGGAAGTCCCATCCCTTCTTCCCGACATGCTGATCACCTGGAACCTTCCATCATGAAACAGGAGATGTGTTATTATTATTATTTGTTATTATTATTTATAATTTAACCAACCTGTATGCAGAATAGTCCACAAAGAGTCACAGTTCATTTAAGGAAATCAAATCAGTTGAAATTAAGTTTAGGCCCTAATCTGTGGATTCCACATGACTAGGAATACAGATATGCATCTGTTTAGTCACAGATACATTTTAAAAAGGTAGGGACGTGGATCAGAAAACCAGTCAGTATCTGGTGTGAACACCGTTTGCCTCATGCAGCGCGACCCATCTCCTTCGCATAGAGTTGATCAGACTGTTGATTGTGGAATGTTGTCCCACTCCTCTTCAATATCTGTTTGAAGTTGCTCGATATTGGCAATAACTAGAACACGCTGTTGTACACATCAATCCAGAACATCCCAAACATGCTCAATGGGTGACATGTCCGAGTATGCAGGCCATGGAAGAACTGAGTGATTGTTCAGCTTCCAGGAATTGTGTACAGATCCTTGCAACATGGAGCCATTCATTATCATGCTGAAACGTGAGGTGATTGAGGAGGATGAACCGAATAACAACAGGCCTCAGGATCTCGTCACGGTATCTCTGTGCATTCAAATTGCCATCGATAAAATGCTGAAACCATCTGTAAAGAGCACACAGCGTGCCAGTGTCCATTGATGGTGAGCATTTGCCCACTAAAGTTTGTTGCAATGCCAAATATGACGACCCTCCCACTCTGTCTGCCATATTCTCTCTCTTTGCTCCTGTTTCCTTATTAGGATGCCGGTGTGCGGAGCCGGGAGGGTCGTCAGCGACATGGGAAACACCTGGGCCTGGGTGTGTCCCAGGATAAATAGATCTTTTCCACATTCATTGGGAGACTCTCTCCATGCAGACACAGACAGATTTGGGTTGTGGCATTTATGTGGCGTTGGTTTGCGTTGGCACCTTTTCAACAACCACTAATTATCACATGGATACACGCGACCACTCACTTACACTACTGACTAAACACACACCATTGTCAGTTGTACTTACTTTACTTCAGTTAATGAATATGTTTTGTTATTTTTTATCTCCACGTTGTCTCCCTTTTTGTTACGGGCTTCGAGCCGGTTCGTGACACAAACTACAGTCAGGTCAAGACCCTGGTGGAGACGACAAGACTGTTTCTGACAGTTTGTGCAGAAATTGTTTGTTTGTGCAAACCCAGTTTCATTATTTTTCCCGCAGGTGAAGCCAGATGTGGAGGTTCTGGGTTGGCGTGGTTACGTGTGTTCTACAGTTGTGAGGCCAGTTGGATGTACTGACAAATACTCAAAAGAGTGACGTGAACTGTCAATTCTCTGGCAACAGCTCTGGTGGACATTCCTGCAGTCAGCATTCCAATTGCACGCTCCCTCAACTTGAGACGTGTGTTGTTTGACAAAACTGCACATTTTTAGTGGCCTTTTATTGTCCCCAGCACAAGGCACACCTGTGTAATGATCAGGCTGTTTAATCAGCTACTTGATATGCCACACCTGACAGATGGATGGATTGTTGTGCACAAATGATGTGCACAAAATTTGAGCGAATGGAAAATGTCTGGGATCTTTTTTTTTTTTTTTCAGCTCCTGTAACATGGGACCAAGATTTTTACATATTGCGTTTTTTATATTTTCGTTCAGTGTACATCAAGTTCCTGATGCTGCCCAAGCCAACTACATGGTAGAGTTAGATGACTATGGGAATGTCCCTGGAGTTACTGGCTGTACATACGGATGTCATCGTCCCATCAAGTGTCCCTCTACGGCAGATGCTGTAAACATCTGGTTCTCAAATGTACAAAGTGTATGCCCTACCACTGTTCAGTTCTCCAACGTTGTTTCATGTTGGAAAGGTGCAAATCATGACTCAAGGATTTTCTAAAACTCTTTGTATGCTCAGCTTGAAGGAGGACAACATAGTGGAATCATACTTGGTGATGGTGGTTATAGGGCTTTCAACCAAGGACATGCTGCGTTGACCTCAAACAGCATGGCTTCACATTGACCTCAAACAGCATGGCTTCACATTGACCTCAAACAGCATGGCTTCACATTGACCTCAAACAGCATGGCTTCACATTGACCTCAAACAGCATGGCTTCACATTGACCTCAAACAGCATGGCTTCACATTGACCTCAAACAGCATGGCTTCACATTGACCTCAAACAGCATGGCTTCACATTGACCTCAAACAGCATGGCTTCACATTGACCTCAAACAGCATGGCTTCACATTGACCTCAAACAGCATGGCTTCACATTGACCTCAAACAGCATGGCTTCACATTGACCTCAAACAGCATGGCTGCTGAGACAGACAATGACAAAATGGACTAGCCAGCAGAGATGCAATACTTCCCACAACAGATGGTTCAAGTGATTGAAGCAATGAATTGCCATGGATTGGTAACAAGGTTTTTAATTGACAAATGGAAATATGGGGACCCCCGGACTGGTGCTAGTTTGAGAAGCACATTGGTACTACTGCTGCTGCTTCTTCACGTTTCTCTCCTCCTCCATAGCCAACTTTAACATGAAGAACATTGGTACTGCTTTTTCATTTGAGTTGAATGCATTACAAAATGGTGGTCCAGGCATTCATTTTCTTGTTTTCTGTTGAGGAATCATGCTGTTTGTTCTATTTATTTAACTAGGTAAGTCAGTTAAGAACAGATTCTTATTTACAATGATGGCCTACCAAAAGGCAAAAGGCCTCCTGCGGGGATAGGGACTGGGATTCACTTAAAATCAATATATATATATATATATATATAAAGAACAGACAAGAGAGCCAATAACACTACATAAAGAGTGACATAAGACAACAACACAGCATGGTAGCAACACAACATGGTAGCAACACAACATGGTAGAAGCACAAAACATGGTACAAACATTATTGGGCACAGACAACAGCACAAAGGGCAAGAAGGTAGAGACAACAATACATCACGCAAAGCAGCCACAACTGTCAGTAAGAGTGTCCATGATTGGGTCTTTGAATGAAGAGATTGAGAAAAAACTGTCCAATTTGAGTGTTTGTTGTAGCCCGTTCCAGTCGCCAGCTGCAGCGAACTTGAAAAGAAAAGCGACCCAGGGATGTGTGTGCTTTGGGGACCTTTTAACAGAATGTGACTGGCAGAACGGGTGTTGTATGTGGAGGATAAGGGCTGCAGTAGATGTCTCAGATAGGACGTGAGTGAGGCTTAACCTTTCTGGCGCAGGCGTTCCGCTAGCGACCTACCTCGACAACATCCGGTGAAATTGCAGAGCGCCAAATTCAAAATACAGAAATAGTGGTAATAAACATTCATAAAAAATACAAGTATTATACATCGGCTTAAAGATGAACTTCTTGTTAATGCTTAATGCTGTTAAATCTGCTTTGTCAGATTTCAAAAAGGCCTTATGGCGAAAGCATACCATGCGATTATCTGAGGACAGTGTCCCGCATACAAAAGCATGAAAAACATTTTCCAACCAAACAGATGCATCAAGAAAGTCAGAAATAGCGATAAAATAAATTGCTTACCTTTGAAGATCTTCATCTCTTTGCAATCCCAAAGGTCTCAGTTACAAAATGAATGGTTGTTTTGATCGATAAAGTCCTTCTTTATATCCCAAAAATGTCTGTTTATTTGGCGCGTTTGATTCAGAACTACACCGGTTCCAACTCGCCCAAAATCCCTACAAAGGATCTAATAAATTACCTGTAAACTTGGTCCAAACATTTCAAACAAGGTTTCTAATCCAACCTCAGGTACCCTAAAATGTAAATAATCGATCAAATTTAAGACGGAATAAACTGTTTCCAATACCGGAGAAAAACAACAAGGAGCTTGCTCTCATTCACACACACCAAAAGACTAGAGTCCACCTGAGTGACACTTAGAAAGAATACGACTACTTCTTCGTTTAAAAAAATAGAACAATTTCAAAAGACTGTTGACATCTAGTGGAAGCCATAGGAACTGCAATCTGGGTCCTAATAATTCGGCTTTCCCATAGAAAAGCATTGGAAAATTCAATGACCTCCAAAAAATTTTATGGATGGATTTTCCTCGGGGTTTCGCCTGCCAAATCAGTTCTGTTATATTCACAGATATTATTTTAACAGTTTTAGAAACGTTAGAGTGTTTCCTATCCAATACTAGCATGCATATGCATATCCTAGCTTCTGGGCCTGAGTAACAGGCAGTTTAATTTGGGCACCTCAGTCATCCAAACTTCTGAATACTGCCCCCTAGCCTTAAGAAGTTTTAAGAGAGTTTTGTAAATTAACATCCACCAGTGTGTCTTGCGCCAGGTATACATAGATTACCATTTTACAGAGGAGTAAAGAGTGCAGTGATGTGTCCTATAAGGAGTATTGGTAGCAAATCTGATGGCCAAATGGTAAAGAACATCAGGCCGCTCGAGAGCACCCTTACCTGCCAATTTATAAATGATGTCTCCGTAATCTAGCATGGGTAGGATGGTCATCTGAATCAAGGTTATTTTGGCAGCTGCGGTGAAAGAGGAGCGATTTTGATAGAGGAAACCAAGTTTAGATTTAATTTAACCTGCAGCTTTGATATGTGCTGAGAGAAGGACAGTATACCGTCTAGCCATACTCCCAAGTAATTGTATGAGGTGACTCAAGCTCTGAATCCACAGGGGTAGTAATCGTGACTGTGCGAAGTGGGGCATTATTCTTACCAAACCACATTACCTTTTGTTTTGGAGGTGTTCAGAACAAGGTTAAGGGCAGAGAAAGCTTTTTGGACACAAAGAAAGCTTTGTTGTAGAGCATTTAACACAACATCCGTGGAGGGGCCAGCAGGGTATGACTGTATCATCTGCATATACTGAACAGTTGAAGATGGAAGCTTATATACACCATAGCCAAATACATTTAATCTAGTTTTTCACAATTCCTGACATTTAATCCTAGTAAAAATTAATCGTCTTAGGTCAGTTAGGATCACCACTTTATTTTAAGAATGTGAAATGTCAGAATAATAGTAGAGAGAATGATTTCTTTCTTTCATCACATTCCCAGTGGGTCAGACTTTTACATAAACTCAATTAGTATTTGGTAGCATTGTCTTTAAATTGTTTAACTTGGGTCAATCGTTTTGGGTAGCCTTCCACAAGTTGGGTGAATTTTGGCCCATTCCTCCTGACAGAGCTGGTGTAACTGAGTCAGGTTTTTAGGCCTCCCTGCTCGCACACGCTTTTTCAGTTCTGCCCACACATTTTCTATAGGATTGAGGTCTGGGCTTTGTGATGGCCACTCCAATACCTTGACTTTGTTGTCCTTAAGCCATTTTGCCACATCTTTGGAAGTATGCTTGGGGTCATTGTCCATTTGGAAGACCCATTTGTGACCAAGCTTTAACTTCCTGACTAATGTATGGAGATGTTGCTTCTATATATCCGCATAATTGTCCTACCTCATGATGCCATCTATTTTGTGAAGTGCACCAGCCCCTCCTGAGGCAAGGCACAACCCACAACATGATCCTGCCACCCCCGTGCTTCACGGTTGGGATGGTGTTCTTCAGCTTGCAAGCCTCCCTCTTTTTCCTCAAAACATTTTCCTCAAAACATGGTCATTATGGCCAAACAGTTCTATTTTTGTTTTATCAGACCAGAGGACATTTCTCCAAAAAGTACGACCTTTGTCCCCATGTGCAGTTGCAAACCGTAGTCTGGCTTTTTTATGGCGGTTTTGGAGCAGTTGCTCCTTCCTTGCTCAGTGGCCTTTCAAGTAATATTGATATCGGACTCGTTTTACTGTGGATATAGATACTTTTGTACCTTTTTCCTCCAGCATCTCCACAAGGTCCTTAACTGTTGTTCTGGGATTGATTTTCACTTTTCACACCAAAGTACGTTCAAATCAAATAAATTTTTATTTGTCACATACACATGGTTAGCAGAAGTTAATGCAAGTGTAGCGAAATGCTTGTGCTTCTAGTTCCGACAATGCTGTAATAACCAACGAGTAATCTAACCTAACAATTCCACAACTACTACCGTATACACACAAGTGTAAAGGGATAAAGAATATGTACATAAAGATATATGAATGAGTGATGGTACAGTATATACAGTGGGGCAAAAAAGTATTTAGTCAGCCACCAATTGTGCAAGTTCTCCCACTTAAAAAGATGAGAGAGGCCTGTAATTTTCATCATAGGTGCACTTCAACTATGACAGACAAAATGAGAAAAAAAATCCAGAAAATCACATTGTAGGACTTTTTATGAATTTATTTGCAAATTATGGTGGAAAATAAGTATGTATATATACATATGAGATGAGTAATGTAGGCTATGTAAACATTATATTAATTGGCATTGTTTAAAGTGGCTAGTGATACATTTTTACATACATTTCCATCAATTTCCATTATTAAAGTGGCTGGAGTTGAGTCAGTATGTTGGCAGCAGCCACTCAATGTTAGTGGTGGCTGTTTAACAGTCTGATGGCCTTGAGATAGAAGCTGTTTTGCAGTCTCTCGGTCCCTGCTTTGATCCACCTGTACTGAGCTCGCCTTCTGGATGATAGCAGGGTGAACAGGCAGTGGCTCGGGTGGTTGTTGTCCTTGATGATCTTTATGCCCTTCCTGTGACATCGGGTGGTGTAGGTGTCCTGGAGGGCAGGTAGTTTGCTCCCGGTGATGCGTTGTGCAGACCTCACTACCCTCTGGAGAGCCTTACGGTTGTGGGCGGAGCAGTTGCCGTACCCGACAGGATGCTCTCGATTGTGCATCTGTAGAAGATTGTGAGTGCTTTTGGTGACAAGCCGAATTTCTTCAGCCTCCTGAGGTTAGTCAACAAAGCATAGTCAACAAAGCAAGCAGTTGTCATAGTTGTCATGAGGCAAATAGCAAAATGCACAAGGGGAAAAAAAATATACATAATGTCCTGGGGCCATTGTAAGTTCAGAGTCACTTGCCCCAACAGTGCGTGTGTGTGTGTGTGGGGGGGTACCAGACTGGGAGATGGGCTAGGGCAGACGGTGAACAGGGGGGCCCTGACAGTAAATCTCAGTAAGACCAAAATAATGGTGTTCCAAAAAAGGTCCAGTCACCAGGACCACAAATACAAATTCCATCTAGACACTGTTGCCCTAGAGCACACAAAAAACTATACATACCTTGGCCTAAACATCAGCGCCACAGGTAACTTCCACAAAGTTGTGACCGATCTGAGAGACAAGGCAAGAAGGGCATTCTATGCCATCAAAGGGAACATAAATGTCAACATACCATTTAAGATTTGGCTAAAAATACATGAATCAGTCATAGAGCCCATTGCCCTTTATGGTTGTGAGGTCTGGGGTCCGCTCACCAACCAAGACTTCACAAAATGGGACAAACACCAAATTGAGACTCTGCACGCAGAATTCTGCAAAAATATCCTCAGTGTACAACGTAGAACACCAAATAATGCATGCAGAGCAGAATTAGGCCGATACCCACTCATTATCAAAATCCAGAAAAGAGCCGTTAAATTCTATAACCACCTAAAAGGAAGCGATTCCCAAACCTTCCATAACAAAGCCATCACCTACAGAGATCGACCTGGAGAAGAGTCCCCTAAGCAAGCTGGTCCTGGGGCTCTGTTCACAAACACAAACACACCCCACAGAGCCCCAGGGCAGCAGCACAATTAGACCCAACCAAATCATGAGACAACAAAAAGATAATTACTTGACACATTGGAAAGAATTAACAAAAAAACAGAGCAAACTAGAATGCTATTTGGCCCTACACAGAGAGTACACAGCGGCAGAATACCTGACCACTGTGACTGACCCAAAATTAAGGAAAGCTTTGACTATGTACAGACTCAGTGAGCATAGCCTTGCTATTGAGAAAGGCCGCCGTAGGCAGACATGGCTCTCAAGAGAAGACAGGCTATGTGCTCACTGCCCACAAAATGAGGTGGAAACTGAGCTGCACTTCCTAACCTCCTGCCCAATGTATGACCATATTAGAGAGACATATTTCCCAGATTACACAGATCCACAAAGAATTCAAAAACAAATCCAATTTTGATAAACTCCCATATCTACTGGGTGAAATTCCACAGTGTGCCATCACAGCAGCACGATTTGTGACCTGTTGCCACGAGAAAAGGGCAACCAGTGAAGAACACACACCATTGTAAATACAAGCCATATGTATGCTTATTTATTTTAACTTGTGTCCTTTAACCATTTGTACATTGTTAAAACACTGTATATATATATATATATATATATATATATATATATATATATATATATATATATAATATGACATTTGTAATGTCTTTATTGTTTTGAAACTTCTGTATGTGTAATGTTTACTGTTAATTTTTATTGTTTATTTCACTTTATATATTCACTTTATATATTATCTACCTCACTTGCTTTGGCAATGTTAAAACATGTTTCCCATGCCAATAAAGCCCTTGAATTGAATTGAATTGAACAGATCGCCAGGTGGAATCCAAGCAGCAGGAGAAGGTGTCACTTTTGACCTTAGAACAGCCTCAATTTGTCGAGACCCGGGACTCTACAAGGTGTCGCATTCTACAGGGATGCTGGCCCATGTTGACTCCAATGCTTCCCACAGTTGTGTCAAGTTGGCTTTGGACCATTCCTAATACACACAGGGAACCTGAGTGTGAAAAACCCAACACCCACTTGGGAGAAGCTTTTATTTCTGGAGGCAGATTTCTTGTAGGAAATACCAATGGATGGTCTTTGAACTGCAAGAGGGGACTTCAAAGACTCTTGCCACTTGTTGGGCCCAAAGGCCTCCACACTTCACACCTCCGTTCTAATTGAAATTGTATCTGGTCTGTCCAAGCCTGGCAGACTTAAACATTCAGTCCCCATAAAGTACTTTATTATTTTATTTTAATTTTATTATTATTTATCAAAATGTTTTGATAATTGGATGCTTCGGCACAATTCTCTTTTAGGAGTTTTTATTTTTCAAAGCCACTGACATTTTTTAACGTTTTATTTTTGGTTTCGGTGATTTCCTCCAATTCCACACAATGCTGTGTATTAGTTTCCCATCCCTGGTTTCTGAAGCATCCTCAGGTCTGCACTAAGTGCACATTGTTATCTAGTTAGGCTTCACAAAGATTAACTGGTTAGTCCTTACATACCTTAGTCTGGGACTCCCTAGTCTAGAACTAATTCATCTAAATAATTAAGTTAAGCAATTTTTTATTCTGGATTCATTTAAGTAGAATTTAAACTCTGTCCGGGAAACCCATGGGACTCTACAAGGTACTGAAAGCGTTCCACAGGAATGCTGGCCCATGTTGACTCTAATGCTTTCCACAGTTTTGTCAAGTTGACTGGATGTGCTTTGGGTGGTGGACCATTCTTGATACACGTGGGAAACTGTTGAGCGTGAAAAACCCAGCAGCATTGCAATTCTTGACACACTCAAACCGGTGCGCCTGGCACCTACTACCTTACCCCGCATACAAAGGTACTTAAATCTTTTGTCTTGCCCATTCACCCTTTGAATAGTACACATACACAATGCATGTCTCAAAGCTTACAAATCTGTCTTTAACCCGTCTCCTCCCCGTCATCTACACTGATTTTGAATTGGATTTAACAGGTGACATCAATAAGGAATCATATCTTTCACCTGGATTCACCTGGTCAGTCTGTCATGGAAAGAGCAGGTGTTCTTCATGTTTGGTACATTCAGTGTATATAACTCACTCCACTCTGTTTCTAGATGTGACTAGACAAAGTGTTTTTTTTTTTACCAAGATTGCGTTCTCATTTCAGATGCCGCTCGTACGAGGACTGCTGTGGGACCCGATGCTGTGTCCGAGCCCTCTCCATCCAGCGGCTATGGTACTTCTGGTGAGTCCATCTTAACTCTGACTATAAATGGACTGGACAAGAGTTTTTTTTGGAGAGATTTTTTTCAGTGTTATTTGTTTGGTCCAATCAAAAAGCATGCATGACATTAGTTGAATTGTAAGGCTTTCTCATTGCAATGTTCCAATGCTGTTATTGGGAAAATAAATGCCATGCCCAGGTCATTCACGAGTCACCTCTCTGACTGGCAACCGTTCCTCATTCTGGTGGTAAACAAATCATTGATACAAATAAGGCACACGCCATGACTGCTCTCCCGGTGGTACGAGCTCAGCTGAAAATGGGGCAACGTTTGGTGCCGCTTTACTTACTGTCGATTCATACAAGACCGACTGCAACGTTTCCACAGGAGAAGACAGTATTTGCACCTGCAAGTTGCTGGGGGAAAAATACAACCCAACATCAAGACATCAAAGCACATCATCCCAATATACACTGTGTACAAAACATTAGGAACACCTTCCTAATATTGAGTTGTACTCCCTTTTGACCTCAGAACAGCCTCAATTTGTCGAGACACGGGACTCTACAAGGTGTCATATTCTACAGGGATGCTGGCCCATGTTGACTCCAATGCTTCCCACAGTTGTGTCAAGTTGGCTGGATGTCCTTTGGACCATTCCTGATACACACAGGGAACCTGAGTGTGAAAAACCCATCAGTGTGGTAGACACACACAAACCGGTGCGTCTGGCACCTACTACCGTACCCCGTACAAAGATACTGCAATATTTTGTCTTGCCCATACACCCTCTTTAATGGCACACATACACAATCCATGTCTCAATTGTCTCTTGGTTTAACAATTCTTCATCTCCACTGATTTGAAATGGATTTAACAAGTAACATCAATAAGGGATCATAGCTTTCTCCTGTATATGATTAGGACTGGCTGTGTGGTATCAGTCAACATGATTAGGACTGGCTGTGTGGTATCAGTCAACATGATTAGGACTGGCTGTGTGGTATCAGTCAACATGATTAGGACTGGCTGTGTAGTTTCAGTCAATATGATTAGGACTGGCTGTGTGGTATCAGTGAACATGATTAGGACTGGCTGTGTGGTATCAGTCAACATGATTAGGACTGGCTGTGTGGTATCAGTCAACATGATTAGGACTGGCTGTGTGGTATCAGTCAACATGATTAGGACTGGCTGTGTGGTATCAGTCAACATGATTAGGACTGGCTGTGTGGTATCAGTCAACATGATTAGGACTGGCTGTGTGGTATCAGTCAACATGATTAGGACTGTGCTGGTATCAGTCAACATGATTAGGACTCAGTCAACTGTGTGGTATCAGTCAACATGATTAGGACTGGCTGTGTGGTATCAGTCAACATGATTAGGACTGGCTGTGTGGTATCAGTCAACATGATTAGGACTGGCTGTGTGGTATCAGTCAACATGATTAGGACTGGCTGTGTGGTATCAGTCAACATGATTAGGACTGGCTGTGTGGTATCAGTCAACATGATTAGGACTGGCTGTGTGGTATCAGTCAACATGATTAGGACTGGCTGTGTGGTATCAGTCAACATGATTAGGACTGGCTGTGTGGTATCAGTCAACATGATTAGGACTGGCTGTGTGGTATCAGTCAACATGATTAGGACTGGCTGTGTCAGTCAACATGATTATCAGTCAGAACATGATTAGGACTGGCTGTGTGGTATCAGTCAACATGATTAGGACTGGCTGTGTGGTATCAGTCAACATGATTAGGACTGGCTGTGTGGTATCAGCATGATTAGGACTGCTGGTATCAGTCAACATGATTAGGATGGTATCAGTCAACATGATTGACTGGCTGTGTGGTATCAGTCAACATGATTAGGACTGGCTGTGTGGTATCAGTCAACATGATTAGGACTGGCTGTGTGGTATCAGTCAACATGATTAGGACTGGCTGTGTGGTATCAGTCAACATGATTAGGACTGGCTGTGTGGTATCAGTCAACATGATTAGGACTGGCTGTGTGGTATCAGTCAACATGATTAGGACTGGCTGTGTGGTATCAGTCAACATGATTAGGACTGGCTGTGTGGTATCAGTCAACATGATTAGGACTGGCTGTGTGGTCAGTCATGATTAGGACTGGCTGTGTGGTATCAGTCAACATGATTAGGACTGGCTGTGTGGTATCAGTCAACATGATTAGGACTGGCTGTGTGGTATCAGTCAACATGATTAGGACTGGCTGTGTGGTCAGTCAGAACATGATTAGGACTGGCTGTGTGGTATCAGTCAACATGATTAGGACTGGCTGTGTGGTATCAGTCAATATGATTAGGACTGGCTGTGTGGTATCAGTCAACATGATTAGGACTGGCTCAGTCAACATGATTAGGACTGGCTGTGTGGTATCAGTCAACATGATTAGGACTGGCTGTGTGGTATCAGTCAATATGATTAGGACTGGCTGTGTGGTATCAGTCAACATGATTAGGACTGGCTGTGTGGTATCAGTCAACATGATTAGGACTGGCTGTGTGGTATCAGTCAATATGTGTTCTCATGACATTTTGATTTGGGAAGTTTTAATGTTTTTTCCTGGAAACTATATAATTTAACAAAATACCTGCATCACTAGTCCAGTGCAGTCCGTGGAACGGATCGTTTTAGTCAGATATATACTGGACTTCAGGAAACAGCAGAAATTTGGCTTGTCACCAAAAGCACTCACAAACTTCTACAGATGCACAATCGAGAGCATCCTGGCGTGCTGTATCACCGCCTGGTACGGCAACTGCTCCGCCCACAACCGTAAGGCTCTCCAGAGGGTAGTGAGGTCTGCACAACGCATCACCGGGGGCAAACTACCTGCCCTCCAGGACACCTACACCACCCGATGTTACAGGAAGGCCATAAAGATCATCACACTGACTCAACTTCAGCCACTTTAATAATGGGAATTGATGGGAAATGATGTAAAATATATCACTAGCCACTTTAAACAATGCTACCTAATATAATGTTTACATACCCTACATTATTCATCTCATATGTATACGTATATACTGTACTCTATATCATCTACTGCATCCTTATGTAATTACATGTATCACTAGCCACTTTAACTATGCCACTTTGTTTACATACTCATCTCATATGTATATACTGTACTCGATACCATCTACTGTATCTTGCCTATGCTGCTCTGTACCATCACTCATTCATATATCCTTATGTACATATTCTTTATCCCCTTACACTGTGTATAAGACAGTAGTTTTGGAATTGTTAGTTAGATTACTTGTTGGTTATTACTGCATTGTCGGAACTAGAAGCACAAGAATTTCACTACACTCGTATTAACATCTGCTAACCATGTGTATGTGACAAATAAATTTGATTTGACAGTTTGAGGACAGTTTGAGGTCAGTTTGAGGTCAGTTTGAGGTCAGTTTGAGGTCAGTTTGAGGACAGTTTGAGGACAGTTTGAGGACAGTTTGAGGACAGTTTGAGGTCAGTTTGAGGACAGTTTGAGGACAGTTTGAGGACAGTTTGAGGACAGTTTGAGGTCAGTTTGAGGACAGTTTGAGGACAGTTAGAAATGAAAAGCTTTTTTTTTTTTTCATTCAAATTGATCAGAAATACAGTGTAGACATTGTTAATGTTGTAAATGACTATTGCAGCTGGGAACGGCTGATTTCTTTTTTTTTTTATGGAATATCTACATAGGCGTACAGAGGCCCATTATCAGCAACCATCACTCCTGTGTTCCAATGACACGTTGTGTTAGCTAATCCAAGTTGATAATTTTAAAAGGCTAATTGATCATTAGAAAACCCTTTTGCAATTATGTTAGCACAGCTGAAAACTGTTCTGATTAAATAAGCAATAAACCTGACCTTCTTTAGACTAGTTGAGTATCTGGAGCTTCAGCATTTGTGGGCTCGATTACAGGCTCAAAATGGCCGGAAACAAAGAACTTTCTTCTGAAACGCATCAGTCTATTCTTGTTCTGAGAAATGAAGGCTATTCCATGCGAGAACTGCTGTGTACTACTCCCTTCACAGAACAGCGCAAACGGTCTCTCACCAGAATAGAAAGAGGAGTGGGAGGGCCACGGTGCACAACTGAGCAAGAGGACAAGTACATCAGGGCGGCAGCGTAGCCTAGTGGTTAGAGCGTTGGACTAGTAACCGAATGGTTGCAAGATCAAATCCCCAAGCCGACAAGGTAGAAATAGGTCGTTCTGCCCCTGAACAAAGCAGTTAACCCACTGTTCCTAGGCCGTCATTGAAAATAAGAATTTGTTCTTAACTGACTTAACTGACTTGCCTAGTTAAATAAAGGTAAAATAAAAAAATGAGTGTCTATTTTGAGAAACAGATGCCTCACAAGTCCTCAACTGGCAGCTTCATTAAATAGTACCCGCAAAACACCAGTCTCATTGTCAACAGTGAAGAGGCGACTTTGGATGTTGGCCTTCTAGGCAGAGTTGCAAAGAAAAAGCCATATCTCAGACTGGCCAATAAAAAGAAAAGATTAAGATGGGCAAGATAACAGACACTGGACAGAGGAAGATTGGGAAAGTGTTATGGACAGACAAACATTCGTGAGAAGCAGAAAAAATTAAAAGATGCTGGAGGAGTGCTTGACGCCATCTGTGAAGCATGGTGGAGTGAGAGTCTAGTCATGATTGAGGGAAAGATTAACAGAACAAAGTACAGATATCCTTGATGAAAACCTGCTCAGGACCACAGACTGGGGGCGAAGGTTCATCTTCCAACAGGACAACAACCCTAAGCACACAGCCAAGACAACGCAGGAGTGGCTTCGTAGTAAGTCTCTGAATGTCCTTGAGTGGCCCAGCCAGAGCCCGGATTTGAACCCAATCTAACAGCTCCAGAGAGACCTGAAAATAGCTGTGCAGCAACGCTCCCCATCCAACCTGACAGAGCTTGAGAGGATCTGTAGAGAAGAATGGGAGAAACTCCCCAAATACAGGTGTGCCAAGCTTGTAGTGTTATACCCAATAAGACTCAAGGCTGTAATCAACCAAGTACTGTGTAAAGGGTCTGAATACTTATGTAAATATGATATTTGAAGTTTGTAATTGTTTTTTACTTGAAAAATGCTGCTTTTGTTCTGTCATTATGGGGTTTTGTGTGTAGATTGATGTCGGGGGGGGGGGACTATTTGAATACATTTTAGAATAAGGCTGTAACTTAACAAAATGTGGAAAAAGTCAAGGGGTCTGAATGCTTTCCGAATGCCCTGTAAAGTATGAAAAAGCTTTTTAAATTTTTGTATTATTATACTTTTATTGTGTACTAGATCATATGGGTTGAAAAATATATTTTTTCTCAGACATAAATAAACAATTCCACGTGAAAGCCAAAGGTCATAGCTTTCTTGAGGTTGGAAATACTACTACTACATTAATAAAATATTCCCGTCTTACTACATTGACCAAAGCCATAGCAAAACAGTGCAAAATGGCTGCCAGTTTAACTTTATACTTCAATGCATGTCCCACTTTGATTGCTCTCTTTCTCTCCCTCTTTCTCCAGGTTGATGCTGATGATGGGGGTGCTATTCTGCTGCGGAGCAGGCTTCTTCTTCCGCAGGTGCATGCACCCCTCGCCCCTCAGCGACGAGCATGCCTTCAACGTCTCCTTCACCAGGCAGCCTGTGTCCACGCCAGGTCAGTGGGAGTATACGGCATAGACCAGCGTTCCAGGAAGTGGATTCTCAATTCTTTTAACCCATTGTGATAAACGTTAGTGATATAGACATTGCTGAAGGATACCAAATCACAGGTTATTTTGATTCAAAGTGCCAATTTACCCCACTGTGTTATCACTGTGTTATCAGCAGTGACAGCTTTACTGGCCTGCATAGTGCTGCAGGAGATAAGATACCCAGCGGGGCGGGGGGGGGGGGGTGTTTAAATCAATGTTCATTCCAGGTGCAGTGAGATAATTAAAATGGCTGCTGATGATATTCACACGCAGAGCCAGGCAGCCACTCTTAGTCCAAATCATATATTTAGGCGGTGGTGTGAAAATACTTCAAATAAAGTACTACCGAAGTAGTTTTTTAAGGGGTATCTGTACTTTACTATTTTTGATCACTTTTACTTCACTACATTCCTAAAGAAAATGAAGTACTTTTTACTCCAAAGGGTATTTGTTGCATTTCGAATGCTTAGCAGGACAGGAAAATTGTTTAATTTACACCCTTATCAAGAGCTCATCTCAACCGCCTCTGATTTGGCAGACTCACTAAACACACATGCTTAATTTATAAATCATGTTGGTGTGCCCCTGGGAATATCCGTAAATTTAAAAAACAAGAAAATGGTGCCGTCTGGTTTGCTTAATATAAGGAATTTGAAACGATGAATACTTTTGATACTTAAGTATATTTTAAAAACGAAATACTTTTACTCAAGTATATTTGTACTGGGTGACTTTTACTTGAGTCATTTTGTTTGAAGATACCTTTTTTACTTTTACTCAAATATGACAATTTGCACTTTTTCCCCACCACTGCATTAGTGACTTTTCCCCACCACTGCATTGGGCTTTTTCCCCATCACTGCATTAGGGCTTTTCCCATCACTGCATTAGGGCTTTTTCCCCACCACTTTTAGGGCTTTCTCCCACCACTGCATTAGGGCTTTTTCCCCACCACTGCATTAGGGCTTTTCCCCACCACTGCATTAGGGCTTTTTCCCATCACTGCATTAGGGCTTTTCCCATCACTGCATTAGGCTTTTTCCCATCACTGCATTAGGGCTTTTTCCCCACCACTGCATTAGGGCTTTTTCCCCACCACTGCATTAGGGCTTTTTCCCCATCACTGCATTAGGGCTTTCTCCCACCACTGCATTAGGGCTTTCTCCCACCACTGCATTAGGGCTTTCTCCCACCACTGCATTAGGGCTTTTTCCCACCACTGCATTAGGGCTTTTCCCCACCACTGCATTAGGGCTTTTTTCCCCACCACTGCATTAGGGCTTTTTCCCACCACTGCATTAGGGATTTTTCCCCACCACTGCATTAGGGCTTTTTCCCACCACTGCATTAGGGCTTTCTCCCACCACTGCATTAGGGCTTTTTCCCACCACTGCATTAGGGCTTTTTCCCATCACCAGGGCTTTTTTCCCCACTGCATTAGGGCTTTTTCCCACCACTGCATTAGGGCTTTTTCCCATCACTGCATTAGGGCTTTTTCCCATCACTGCATTAGGCTTTTTCCCATCACTGCATTAGGGCTTTTCCCACCACTGCATTAGGGCTTTTTCCCCACCACTGCATTAGGGCTTTTCCCCACCACTGCATTAGGGCTTTTCCCACCACTGCATTAGGGCTTTCTCCCACCACTGCATTAGGGCTTTTCCCCACCACTGCATTAGGGCTTTTCCCCACCACTGCATTAGGGCTTTCTCCCACCACTGCATTAGGGCTAAAAGAGTGTATGGGTTTTGGTTTCCAAGGCAGCTGAGACTTTGAAACTGGCACAGTTCAAGGTCTTGTTTTGATTGACATTTTGTTGAGTTGTCAATAATTCAACATGAAATCAACAAAATGTGACTTTTTATTAAATCCAATCCGTTTTCCATGTTGATTCAACGTCGTCACATTGATTTGTTGTTGTTGTTGTTGAAATAACATTGTCAGCACAGCGTTGACAGCTAAGCATGTTGGTAGTTGTGGGACCAGTATGTGGGATGTTTGTCATGAATATTTCATGTTGCATCCTGTGTCAGAACACTTAATGGGGGGCTTTGAGCTGTTGAGAAGAGGGCGGAAAGAGGAACGTTTTTTAAATACTTTATTTGAATCCACAAATCACATTACTCACACAGACCTGAATTTGTACTCTGATTAACAATGACAATTTCTCTGTCCTCCCCCATGCAGTATCCCAGCAGCCTGGCATGGTAGGCTATGGCGACCCCGGCGGCGTCATGACTTCCCCCCTCACCCCCGTCTACCCCATCCAGCCCGGCCCCGCCCATATGATGAACGACTACCCTCCACCGCCCTCGTACTGTAACCACCCACCCCCGCCTTATGAACAGATTTTCCGGACACCAGAGAAGAAGTAAGTCTCAGCGGCGTTTCCCTCCGTTCCTCCTCCTTTGTTGTGACATCACCAGCAGAACGGACAAGGACATGAGGGGACAGCCACAGTGTCTGTCCACTGTTATACTGTCAGCCCAAGTGCTCACCCAGGTCACAGGGACAAGAAACTGAGAACCACCTAGAGGAACAAACTGTCCTTCCTGAGGACCTGGATGCAGACCGGCTCAATATGTCTCCATGGTTTATATTTTAAAAATCATTCATTCTTTCTAATTTACACAAAAGCATAATTATATATATACCAGTCTTTTTCTGCTGACAGTGCCATCTTGATGAGCATGGTCTGTGACTGATCTGTAGTGAGGCACTCGGACTCCTGTAAATGACACAACTGAGGAATTTCAATGGAGAATGCTGACCCAAGATCAGCACATATTGCTTCTAGATGAACAGATTCATGTTAGCATTATGGTAGAGTAAGCTGACCTAGGACCAGGGCATAAGAACAGACACTGTCTAAAACTGTACACGAGTGACAGCAAATTGGAGTTGAAAGCCACCTTGGAGAAGTTACTACACAAGGTGTTTTAAATAGCTGAAAGGGGTAAAGACTGTTAGGATGCGTCCACAATTGGGCTGCTTGTCTCGTCCTGAATCCTGTGACTATAAACACTCCGGGCAGGAAGTCTGATCGCTGTGAAGGAGAAGAAACGGACCTGGATTTATCAGACCTATTATGTGCGTTGGAGAGAGCGGTAATTTGGAGAGGCAGATTTTTTTTTTTTTTTATGTTTATTCACACTATGTATTCCTACTGTGCGGACTGTGGCGATTCATCCCTCTGGATCGGGACAACAAACTGCCACAAACTGGCAAGAAATCCACTCAACCAGCCGGACTCCAAATTGAGACCAAGTCATGTGGTTGTCCATTGTGACAATTTCATTCAGTAACAGCATGTCTAGGGTAAAAGCTATCGCAACCCTGCCAACGCCATATTCTCTAAGAATTCAGTTCCACTCAAGGCCAGATTTTTTTTTTTTTGAACTATCACCACAGAGGTTCAGTAATGGTTTTTCAGAGATGTGGACTTCAGTTTGTATAGTAGGGAGCTCGACCAGAATGAGGATTAACTCAAATCAATGCGTTTGTTCCGGACACGCATGCATGCAGGTTGCAACTGGATCACGTTTCACTGAGGAGCTCAAGGTCTTTGTTTACTGTACCTTCGAAGTATTCACATCCCTTGTCTTTTTCCACATGTAGTTGTTACAAAGTGGGATTAAAATGTTAGTGTTTTTCAACGATCTACACAAAATACTTGAATGTCAAAGTGTGGGAAATATCCTACAGCCACCACTAGGCTTGACAATATGGAGAGTGGTACTCAGTAATACATTGGATTGGATTTGCCCCAAACATAAAACTTTGTATTCAGGACAAAATGTTTATTGCTTTGCCACATTTTTTGGCAGTATTATTTTAGTGCCTTGTTGCAAACAGGATGCATGTTTTGGAATATTTTTTATTCTGTACAGGCTTCCTTCTTTTTACTCTGTCCTTTAGGTTAGTATTATGGAGTTACTACAATGTTATTGATCCATATTCAGTTTTCTCCTATCGCAGCCATTACACTCTGGAACTGTTTTACGGTCACCATGGTGAAATCCCTGAGAGGTTTCCTTCCTCTCCGGCAACTGAGTTAGGAAGGACGCCTGTATCTTTGTAGTGACTGGGTGTATTGATACACCATCCAAAGCCTAATTAATAACTTGACCATGCTGAAAGGGATATTCAATGTCTTTGTGGTTGAAATTCACTGCTTGACTAAAGGACCTTATACAGATAATATTGTGTGGCGTACAGAGATGATTTAAAAAATGACGTCATACACGTACTGCAGAGTGTCCATGCAATTTGTGTGACTTAAGCACATTTTGACTCCTGAACTTATTTAGGCTTGCCATAACAAAGGGGTTGAATACTTATTGACTGAAGACATGACATTTTTCATTTTTAATGAATTTGTAAAATAAATTCTTAACCTAAATTCCACTTTGACATAATGGGATTATTGTGTGTAGACCAGGGACAAATCTCAATTTAAGCAATTTTAAATGCAGCCTGTAACACACAATTTTGAAAAAGTCCAGGGGTGGGAATACTTTTCTGAAGACACTGTATGGGAAGCTTTGACTAATGACATACTCTGGTAGAACTGACAGATTCTCAATTTCTGTGCTGCAATAAATCTCTAGAAAATGTAGTGGTAGTCACAAACGCTAACGGAACTCTTCAAATCATATTTTATGGGTCACAGACACATATTTAGCAGATGTTATTGCGGGTGTAGCGAAATGCTTGTCAAAGTTGCTTAGGAGCTAGAAGCAGAGCTGCCCTATCTTACTACTTTCAGTAGCCTAGTTGTTCAAACAAGCAGAATGTTATTGGTCCACTGGTCCTGCATAGGTACAACTCAGTAAATTTGGTTAAAAATGATTTAACTTATATAACACATTTCACAAGACAACCATTCTACATGTGTACAGTAAAGACTCTGTGACTGACAATTGGTTGAGTAGTTCCTAGACCCTGGTATGGACCCACAATTTGAGGGAAAAGTACCAGGATGTTGACATCTGGTGTGAAACAGGAACCCGACCCTCAAGGAACACGATCATGTGAAAATGTCCTAAGAGAGGTGACTATTGTCTTTGCAGGATATGAGACCATACGATCTGTTGACCAGATCCAACTAACCAACCATTTACTGTCATAGAGCAACATCCTCGTGGACATTTCAAGTCTATTTGTAGATAGCTGGCAAACTGTGTACATGGACACTATTAGAGCAGAACCAAGAAGGGTAATCAACAGTAGGATAAGTGTTTAGTATTGGATGTTGTGGAAACATTTGGCTAATCTGACTTTATTTATTTGATCATTTTAACTATGCAACAGAGGTTTAAATCGTGGAGGATTTTATTTTACTGTTGTAGCGGTCGGTTGGATTTTGCCATTTTATGTTACTACAAAAAAAAAGTAATTATCCATCCATGAGATGTGGATAATAAAGTTTCCTTCTGATCAAAGTTGGTGTTGATTTATTCACTTTGAAGTTGTCCGTGACTGCCATCTCACTTCAGTCCTGCTTTGAGATTACATTTTATTTACTGGGTCACATTTGTTTTAAATATTCTCAGGATGGAAAACTGTTTAGTATTTTCATTCATTCCTATTCTAACAAAGATTGACTCCCTAAACATCATTACATTTGCATTGCATTTGATAGAAGCCACATTTCTCCTCATTAACCTTTTTTAGTTGTGTGGACCTGCGTGGTTCTGGTACCGGTTCTGACTGACAATTTCGCTTATAAATTGATCTGTGGACACGGTAGACCGAAATGGCTCGCATTGAGCAATAGCCCTGGTTCCCATGGACACTTCTCTCAGCCTGTCTGACATGTAAAAAAGGAAAGGAAAAAGGAAAAATAAGCTTTTTGTGTGTATGGAACATTTCTGGGATTTTATTTCAGTTTATGAAACATGGGACCAACACGTTTGTTCAGTATTCTTAGCTACTTTGCAACTACAGTACTTCCCCTTCCCCTAACCGTAACCCTTTAACCTAACTCCTAAACTTAAAGCTAACATTAACCACCTAGCTAGAGTTAGTAACATATTGTTCCTTTTAGCAAATTTGTAACAATACTAATGGTAATACACTGCTCAAAAAAATAAAGGGAACACTTAAACAACACAATGTAACTCCAAGTCATTCACACTTCTGTGAAATCAAACTGTCCACTTAGGAAGCAACACTGATTGACAATACATTTCACATGCTGTTGTGCAAATGGAATAGACAACAGGTGGAAATTATAGGGAATTAGCAAGACACCCCCAATAAAGGAGTGGTTCTGCAGGTGGTGACCAGACCACTTCTCAGTTCCTATGCTTCCTGGCTGATGTTTTGGTCACTTTTGAATGCTGGCGGTGCTTTCACTCTAGTGGTAGCATGAGACAGAGTCTACAACCCACACAAGTGGCTCAGGTAGTGGAGCTCATCCAAGATGGCACATCAATGCGAGCTGTGGCAAGAAGGGTTGCTGTGTCTGTCAGCGTAGTGTCCAGAGCATGGAGGCGCTACCAGGAGACAGGCCAGTACATCAGGAGACGTGGAGGAGGCCGTAGGAGGGCAACAACCCAGCAGCAGGACTGCTACCTCTTCCTTTGGGCAAGGAGGAGCAGGAGGAGCACTGCCAGAGCCCTGCAAAATGACCTCCAGCAGGCCACAAATATGCATGTGTCTGCTCAAATGGTCAGAAACAGACTCCATGAGGGTGGTATGAGGGCCCGACATCCACAGGTGGGGGTTGTGCTTACAGCCCAACACTGTGCAGGACGTTTGGCATTTGCCAGAGAACACCAAGATTGGAGAATTCGCCACTGGCACCCTGTGCTCTTCACAGATGAAAGCAGGTTCACACTGAGCACATGTGACAGACGTGACACAGTCTGGAGACACCGTGGAGAACGTTCTGCTGCCTGCAACATCCTCCAGCATGACCGGTTTGGCGGTGGGTCAGTCATGGTGTGGGGTGGCATTTCTTTGGGGGGCCGCACAGCCCTCCATGTGCTCGCCAGAGGTAGCCTGACTGCCATTAGGTACCGAGATGAGATCCTCAGACCCCTTGTGAGACCATATGCTGGTGCTGTTGGCCCTGGGTTCCTCCTTATGCAAGACAATGCTAGACCTCATGTAGCTGGAGTGTCAGCAGTTCCTGCAAGAGGAAGGCATTGATGCTATGGACTGGCCCGCCCGTTCCCCAGACCTGAATCCAATTGAGCACAACTGGGACATCATGTCTCGCTCCATCCACCAACGCCACATTGCACCACAGACTGTCCAGGAGTTGGCGGATGCTTTAGTCCAGGTCTGGGAGGAGATCCCTCAGGAGACCATCCGCCACCTCCTCAGGAGCATGCCCAGGCATTGTAGGGAGGTCATACAGGCACGTGGAGGCCACACACACTACTGAGCCTCATTTTGACTTGTTTTAAGGACATTACATCAAAGTTGGATCAGCCTGCAGTGTGGTTTTCCACTTTAATTTTGAGTGTGACTCCAAATCCAGACCTCCATGGGTTGATCAATTTGATTTCCATTGATAATTTGTGTGATTTTGTTGTCAGCACATTCAACTATGTAAAGAAAAAAGTATTTAATAAGAATATTTAATTCATTCAGATCTAGGATGTGTTATTTTAGTGTTCCCTTTATTTTTTTGAGCAGTGTATATCATACGAAATGGGTGATGGACAACAAATGAATAACATATGAAATGTTACATATAATCATACTAAATGGAGTGTCTCAGATTTACGTACAGAATAATACAAAATGCCCTGACCAGGGTGGGCTGAACCGTATATTGCAGTCCAATAGGGCGACGCACAATTGGCCCAGCGTCGTCTGGGTTTGGCCGGGGTAGGCCATCATTGTAAATAAGAATTTGTTCTTAACCGACTTGCCTAGTTAAAGGTTACATTTAAAATAAATGATGTTACTATGGAATACTGAAGTATAATTACAAGTATTTCATAAGTGTCAAAGGCTTTTATTGACAAATACATGAAGTTGATGCAAAGAGTCAATATTTGCAGTGTTGACCCTTCTTTTCCAAGACCTCTGCAATCTGCCCTGGCATGCTGTCAATTAACTTCTGGGCCACATCCTGACTGATGGTAGCCCATTCTTGCATAATCAATGCTTGGAGTTTGTCAGAATTTGTGGGTTTTTGTTTGTCCACCCGCCTCTTGAGGATTGACCACAAGTTCTCAATGGGATTAAGGTCTGGGGAGTTTCCTGGCCATGGACCCAAAACATCGATGTTTTGATCCCCGAGCAACTTAGTTATCACTTTTGCCTTATGGCAAGGTGCTACATCATGCTGGAAAAAGCATTGTTCATCACCAAACTGTTCCTTGCTTCTCACTCCCTTGACTGAGAAGCAACCCCACACATGAATGGTCTCAGGATGCTTTACTGTTGACATGACACAGGATTGATGGTAGCGCCCAGCTTGTCTTCTCCGGACAAGCTTTTTTTCCGGATGCCCCAAACAATCGGAATGTGGATACATCAGAGAAAATGACTTTACCCCAGTCCAATCCCTGTACCTTTTGCAGAATATCAGTCTGTCCCCGATGCTTTTCCTGGAGAGAGGTGGCTTCTTTGCTGCCCTTCTTGACACCAGGACATCCTCCAAAATTCTTTGCCTCACTGTGCGTGCAGATGCACTCACACCTGCCTGCTGCCATTCCTGAGCATGCTCTGTACTGGTGGTGCCCCGATCTTGCAGCTGAATCAACTTTAGGAGACGGTCCTGGCGCTTGCTGGACTTTCTTGGGCACCCTGAAGTCTTCTTCACAACAACTGAACCGCTCTCCTTGAAGTTCTTGATAATCCGATAAATGGTTGATTTAGGTGCAATCTTACTGGCAGCAATATCCTTGCCTGTGAAGACCTTTTTGTGCAAAGCAATGATGACGGCACGTGTTTCCACAAAGGGTAACCATGGTTGACAGAGGAAGAACAATAATTCCAAGCACCACACTCCTTTTGAAGCTTCCAGTCTGTTATTTGAATTCAATCAGCATGACAGAGTGATCTTCAGCCTTGTCCAGACTCACACCTGTGTTAAACGAGAGAATCACTGACATGTCAGATGGTCCTTTTGTGGCATGGCTGAAATGCAGTGGGAATGTTTTTGGGGGGATTCAGTTCATTAGCATGGCAAAGATCACTCTTCATAACATTCTGGAGTATATGCAAATTGCCATCATACAAACTGAGGCAGAAGACTATGAAAATTCTCAAAACTTTTGGCCACGAGTGTACTTTTGGGAATTACATAATGACATTTGATTATTTAGTTAACCAGTTAAATGTATCACACACGGAGTCCTCCAGTGCAATACCGCCATGGACACCAAGTTATAACAGAACGTTAGTTCATTGTACAACATTCATAATGTAACTGTTCGCCTGAGGGAAACGATATCCACTGGAGAAGGTCAACGTGGTATTTAACACACAGAGTATTCTCTTCAGCACATTAACCAAACGGGAGAAAAACACAGTGGCATACAAAAGAGAACAACCACGTCGCTTCACCATTTAGACATTGACCTGACAGACGCACGCGGGCACATTCCAAGGCTGACGTCCCCATGCAAAGACAACAATGACAGACTCTCTAGGGAAGAGGGGGAAACCCCAGCGTCACACTAAAACATTGTGTGGGGGACAAGGATTAGGAATCACATTGAAAGAAAGGAGGGGTGGAGAATCTAGATAGGCATGCAGCGGAAAAGACCCCACAAATTAACAAAAATGCATCGTCTTTCCTTTCACAACGAAACCTAACATTGTATCAGAGGCTCCAGGCAAGAACGCATACTGTAAACACAGCATTTACAGAGTTAATGGGCTGTTTCCTCTCTGTCCATGTGTCTACAGAACAGCAAGGTCAACGTGGTAGTTAACAGTCTTCAGCACATTTTTCTATGACCGTCTTCACGTGAAACATCTCTCCTCAGGCTGCAGTTTGGAGGTTCTGGTCTGAAGGTTCCATGTCTGACCCAATCTCCAGACCGCAAGGTCCAGAATGCCCACCCCTACCCCCTCATCTAAGAACCCTGCTCATCTCTCACAATGCTCCAAAATGTTCAGAATGGGAGGAGGATGAGGTCACAGTCTATGCCTCCAGAGGCCCAGGTCAAAGTTCAAATGCTGGGAAGCAGGAAGACTCTGGCTGGGCCAGTTCTGACAGGTAGTGTGATAGCCCCGGCCATACCTGGATGGAGCAACAAAGGTCAAAGTTCAAATGCTGGGAAGCAGGAAGACTCTGGCTGGGCCAGTTCTGACAGGTAGTGGGATAGCCCCGGCCATACCTGGATGGAGCAACAAAGGTCAAAGTTCAAATGCTGGGAAGCAGGAAGACTCTGGCTGGGCCAGTTCTGACAGGTAGTGGGATAGCCCCGGCCATACCTGGATGGAGCAACAAAGGTCAAAGTTCAAATGCTGGGAAGCAGGAAGACTCTGGCTGGGCCAGTTCTGACAGGTAGTGGGATAGCCCCGGCCATACCTGGATGGAGCAACAAAGGTCAAAGTTCAAATGCTGGGAAGCAGGAAGACTCTGGCTGGGCCAGTTCTGACAGGTAGTGGGATAGCCCCGGCCATACCTGGATGGAGCAACAAAGGTCAAAGTTCAAATGCTGGGAAGCAGGAAGACTCTGGCTGGGCCAGTTCTGACAGGTAGTGGGATAGCCCCGGCCATACCTGGATGGAGCAACAAAGGTCAAAGTTCAAATGCTGGGAAGCAGGAAGACTCTGGCTGGGCCAGTTCTGACAGGTAGTGGGATAGCCCCGGCCATACCTGGATGGAGCAACAAAGGTCAAAGTTCAAATGCTGGGAACAAGACTCTGGCTGGGCCAGTTCAACAGTTGGGATACCAAATGGGAGCAGGAAGCTGGCCATACCTGGATGAAGCAACAAAGGTCAAAGTTCAAATGCTGGGAAGCAGGAAGACTCTGGCTGGGCAGTTCTGACAGGTAGTGGGATTCTGCAACAAAGGTCAAATTTTTTTTTCAAATCAGGAAATCATGGAACGGATGCTTCTAACACACCAGATGGATTGGAGCCTTGAAGATTCTTTAAAGCCTGGCTGGGCCAGTTCTGACAGGTAGTGGCCATACCTGGATGGAGCAACAAAGGTCAAAGTTCAAATGCTGGGAAGCAGGAAGACTCTGGCTGGGCCAGTTCTGACAGGTAGTGGGATAGCCCGGCCATACCTGGATGGAGCAACAAAGGTCAAAGTTCAAATGCTGGGAAGCAGGAAGACTCTGGCTGGGCCAGTTCTGACAGGTAGTCCATCCTGGATACAGTCATACAACAGGTAACTGTTCAAAATAAAGGGACACCAACTTATAGTGTCTTACTGGATGTTGGCCCACCACAAAGGTCAAAGTTCAAATGCTGGGAAGCAGGAAGACTCTGGCTGGGCCAGTTCTGACAGGTAGTGAGGGATAGCCCCGGCCATACCTGGATGGAGCAACAAAGGTCAAAGTTCAAATGCTGGGAAGCAGGAAGACTCTGGCTGGGCCAGTTCTGACAGGTAGTGGGATAGCCCCGGCCATACCTGGATGGAGCAACAAAAAAAAACAGGTTGACAATACAAGCAAAAACAACAACAGTATAACCACATATCAGGGGAGAACGACTGCCCCCTCTCATTGAAGCCATGGAAGTTCAAGGCTGACCGTGGCACTGCAGGCATGGTTTGCAGAAAACAGGATCCCTCATTATAGATTGCAATATTCGTTAACATTTTTTTTTTTAAATCGGAGACAATCATGGAACGGATAGTTGCTTCTAACACACCAGATGTATTATGATCCTTGAACTGATTCTTTAAAAATCGTACACAGAAGTTGTTAAGGGTAATTTAGTCGCTAATGGCAGCCTGCAGTACCCTGGTCAGCCTTCTAATTAAGTTCCTCAATGAGAGGGGGGCAGCACTGAGCTACCCTACGTCATTTCCTGGACTAACTTTAACTGCGCATGTTACATCTCCATGAGACGCCAATTTATCAGACTTAATTTGGCTTCAATACGGTATTGCGCTATTCACATAGGAATGAATGGTGTCACGTGATCGATGGATATGTCCATCCATATACAGTCATAGCCCACATTTACAGGTAACTGCCAAAATAAAGGAAACACCAACTTATAGTGTCTTAATTAATAGGTTGTTGGCCCACCACTAGTCAGAACAGCTTCAATGCACCTTGTCATAGATTCTAAGTGTCTGGATCTCTACTGGAGGGATGTGACCCCATTTCTTCCAGGACAAATTCCATCATTTGGTGTTTTGTTGATGGGGGTGGAAAACGCAGTCTCAGCTGCTCCAGAATCTCCCATAAGTGTTCAATTGGGTTGAGATCTGGTGACTGAGACAGCCATGGCATATGGTTTACATGCTCATCAAACCATTCAGTGACCACTCATGCCCGGTGGATGGCGGCATTGTCATCCTATGGGGGCATAGCCATGGTAGCCAAAATAATGGCCTGCCCAGCATTTTTATACATGATCCCTAAGCATGATAATTAAGATATCAACTCAGGAACCACACCTGTGTGGAAGCACCTGCTTTCAATATATGTTGTATTCCTCATTTACTCAAGTGTTTCCATTATTTTGGCAGTTACCTGTACATGAAAGCTTGTCATGCAAATCACTCAACCACTCTACTTTATACAATGGCTGAAGACATGGTTTTGATCATGCACATTTTACACAGATACATATGTCTCAATCTCTGAAACAGTTCACAGAGCTAAACATTCCCCCACAACACTGTGGGAAGACCTGTAATGTAAAATATTCCAGCATATATTAATTAGGTAACTTCAAAATGTGAACATTAAAAAATTCTAGGTTGTACAGTCAACATTATTTATAATATATGGACATAAGTTTAACTGCTACAATATTCTTTACCAGACTGTTTATCAGTGATAGATTAATTGATGCAGGGATGGGAAAAGGGAGCCTGTGTGTGTGTGTGTGTGTGTGTGTGTGTATGTGTGTGTGTATGTGTGTGTGAGAGAGAGAGAGAGGGATTGAGGAAGGGGGTTAAGGCCAACCAATCACATCCCACAAATCTACTCGGACGTGGGCAACAGCTGGTTACCATGGAGATGTGGAGGTAAAACGCCAGGCGTGTTGTTTCATGTGGCTGCACACAGCAAGTGATGGGGATGGGGGGACAAAGCTGGCATAGGGAACCCTCACAAGAGCCAAACAGAAGGTATCGCCACTAGCAAACAGAAGGTATCACCACTGCCAAACAGTAGGTAGCATCACTGCCAAACAGAAGGTATCACCACTGCCAAACAGAAGGTAACATCCTTGCCAAACAGAAGGTATCGCCACTAGCAAACAGAAGGTATCGCCACTAGCAAACAGAAGGTATCACCACTAGCAAACAGAAGGTAACATCTTTTCCAAACAGAAGGTGACATCCTTGCCAAACAGAAGGTAACATCCTTGCCAAACAGAAGGTATCGCCACTAGCAAACAGAAGGTATCGCCACTAGCAAACAGAAGGTATCACCACTAGCAAACAGAAGGTAACATCTTTTCCAAACAGAAGGTGACATCCTTGCCAAACAGAAGGTGACATCCTTGCCAAACAGAAGGTGACATCCTTTCCAAACAGAAGGTGACATCCTTTCCAAACAGAAGGTAGCATCCTTCCCAAACAGAAGGTAACATCCTTGCCAAACAGAAGGTAACATCTTTTCCAAACAGAAGGTGACATCCTTGCCAAACAGAAGGTGACATCCTTGCCAAACAGAAGGTGACATCCTTTCCAAACAGAAGGTGACATCCTTTCCAAACAGAAGGTAGCATCCTTGCCAAACAGTAGGTATCACCACTGCCAAACAGAAGGTAGCACCACTGCCAAACAGAAGGTAGCATCCTTGCCAAACAGAAGGTAGAATGACTGCCAAACAGAAGGTAGCATCACTGCCAAACAGTAGGTGACATCCTTGCCAAACAGAAGGTGACATCCTTGCCAAACAGAAGGTGACATCCTTGCCAAACAGAAGGTGACATCCTTGCCAAACAGAAGGTAACATCCTTGCCAAACAGAAGGTGACATCCTTTCCAAACAGAAGGTAACATCCTTTCCAAACAGAAGGTGACATCCTTGCCAAACAGAAGGTAGCATCCTTGCCAAACAGAAGATAGCATCCCTGCCACACAGAAGGTAGCATCCTTGCCAAACAGAAGGTACAATCACTGCCAAACAGAAGGTATCTCTACTGCCAAACAGAAGGTATCAGCACTACCAAACAGAAGGCAACATCCTTTCCAAACAGAAGGTAACATCCTTGCCAAACAGAAGGTAACATCCTTGCCAAACAGAAGGTGACATCCTTTCCAAACAGAAGGTGACATCCATTCCAAACAGAAGGTATCACCACTAGCAAACAGAAGGTAACATCCTTTCCAAACAGGAGGTGACATCCTTGCCAAACAGAAGGTAACATCCTTGCCAAACAGAAGGTAACATCCTTGCCAAACAGAAGGTAACATCCTTGCCAAACAGAAGGTAACATCCTTGCCAAACAGAAGGTAACATCCTTGCCAAACAGAAGGTAACATCCTTGCCAAACAGAAGGTGACATCCTTTCCAAACAGAAGGTGACATCCATTCCAAACAGAAGGTAACACCATTGCCAAACAGAAGGTAGCATCACCGCCAAACAGAAGGTAAAATCCTTGCCAAACAGAAGGTAACATCCTTGCCAAACAGAAGGTAGCATCACTCCCAAAGAGAAGGTAGCATCCTTGCCAAACAGAAGGTTTCACCATTGCCAAACAGTAGGTAACATCCTTGCCAAACAGTAGGTAACATCCTTGCCAAACAGTAGGTAGCATCACTGCCAAACAGAAGGTATCACCACTGCCAAACAGAAGGTATCACCACTGCCAAACAGAAGGTAGCATCCTTGCCAAACAGAAGGTACCATCACTGCCAAACAGAAGGTATCACTACTGCCAAACAGAAGGTATCACTACTGCCAAACAGAAGGTAGCATCATCGCCAAACAGAAGGTAGCATCATCGCCAAACAGAAGGTATCAGCACTACCAAACAGAAGGTGACATCCTTTCCAAACAGAAGGTATCACTACTGCCAAACAGAAGGTATCAGCACTACCAAACAGAAGGTGACATCCTTTCCAAACAGAAGGTAACATCCTTGCCAAACAGAAGGTGCCATCCTTTCCAAACAGAAGGTAACATCCTTGCCAAACAGACGGTAACATCCTTGCCAAACAGAAGGTAGCATCACTGCCAAACAGAAGGTAGCATCACTGCCAAACAGAAGGTAGCATCACTGCCAAACAGAAGGTAGCATCACTGCCAAACAGTAGGTAACATCCTTGCCAAACAGTAGGTAGCATCACTGCCAAACAGAAGGTATCACCACTGCCAAACAGAAGGTATCACCACTGCCAAGCAGAAGGTAGCATCCTTGCCAAACAGAAGGTACCATCACTGCCAAACAGTAGGTAACATCCTTGCCAAACAGTGGGTAGCATCACTGCCAAACAGAAGGTATCACCACTGCCAAACAGAAGGTATCACCACTGCCAAGCAGAAGGTAGCATCCTTGCCAAACAAAAGGTACCATCACTGCCAAACAGAAGGTACCATCACTGCCAAACAGAAGGTATCACTACTGCCAAACAGAAGGTATCAGCACTACCAAACAGAAGGTAACATCCTTTCCAAACAGAAGGTAACATCCTTGACAAACAATGTTATACATTGGTAGAGAATGAGGCGAGTTTCTCACCAGACAATGTAAAGAGCTTTGAGCATCTAGAATATATGCATTAGTTTTAGATCATTCCAATTCTTGATTTGAACACGTTAAAGTATGTTAGGAGTTCTCCACAATAAGAAAATCAGGTGTCTCAGCAGACATTCTCTTTTATCAGAGAAACAGTCTCCTCTACTCCCTCTTTTACCAGAGAGACAGTCTCCTCTTTTACCAGAGACAAAGTCTCCTCTCCTCTGTGTTGGAATAAAGTTGAACCTTCAAAACAGAGAGTTTTCTGTCTGGAATGTTGCAGCCATGGGTTCTGTAGTCTAGACACCACCCAGCAAACTGGGAAAAATGAGGCCCAAAACACACAGGGATACTGTAGTGAAGTTTACTGTACTTTAGTTTACTGTAGTGTACTGTAGTTTACTGTACTATAGTGTAGTCTGCTGTAGTTTACTGTACTGTAGTGTACTGTAGTCTACTGTAGTGTACTGTAGTCTACTGTACTGCAGTGTACGTTAGTGTTGCGTACTGCAGTGTACTGTAGTCTACTGTACTGTAGTGTACTGTAGTCTACTGTACTGTAGTGTACTGTAGTCTACTGTACTGTAGTGTAGTGTAGTGTAGCGTACTGTAATGTACTGTAGTGTTGTCTACTGTAGTGTACTGTAGTCTACTGTACTGCAGTGTACTGTAGTCTACTGTACTGCAGTGTACTGTTGTCTACTGTAGTGTAGCGTACTGTAGTGTAGCGTACTGTAGTAGTGTACTGTAGTGTACTGTAGTGTTGTCTACTGTAGTGTAGTGTACTGTAGTGTACTGTAGTGTACTGTAGTGTTGTCTACTGTAGTGTAGTGTACTGTAGTGTAGCGTACTGTAGTGTAGCGTACTGTAATAGTGTACTGTAGTGTTGTCTACTGTAGTGTAGTGTACTGTAGTGTAGCGTACTGTAGTGTAGCGTACTGTAGTAGTGTACTGTAGTGTACTGTAGTGTTGTCTACTGTAGCGTACTGTAGTGTAGCGTACTGTAGTGTAGTGTACTGTAGTGTAGTGTACTGTAGTGTAGTGTTGTCTACTGTAGTGTTGTCTACTGTAGTGTAGTGTACTGTAGTGTAGCGTACTGTAGTGTAGTGTACTGTAGTGTAGTGTACTGTAGTGTAGCGTACTGTAGTGTACTGTAGTGTTGTCTACTGTAGTGTTGTCTACTGTAGTGTTGTCTACTGTAGTGTAGTGTACTGTAGTGTAGCGTACTGTAGTGTAGTGTTGTCTACTGTAGTGTAGTGTACTGTAGTGTAGCGTACTGTAGTGTAGTGTTGTCTACTGTAGTGTAGCGTACTGTAGTGTAGCGTACTGTAGTGTAGCGTACTGTAGTGTAGTGTTGTCTACTGTACTGTAGTTTGTGTGGGTGCATCCTTCCCCCATCATTCACACAGAGGAATCAGATCTGAAGGAGGACACTACTGCTGCAGCAACTAGGAGCTCATGAGCCCTGCATCTCACACACTGTCACACACACACACTATCACTCTCACACGCTGTCACTCTCACACACACACACTGTCACTCTCACACACACACACTGTCACTCACACACACTGTCACTCTCTCACACACAGTCACTCTCTCTCTCACACACACTGTCTCTCACACACACTGTCTCTCTGTCTCTCTCTCACACACACTGTCACTCTCGCTCTCACACACACACTGTCACTCTCTCTCTCACACACTGTTACTCTCCCTCTCTCACACACTGTCACTCTCTCTCTCTCACACACACACCTTTATTTCCATGACAATAACAAGGAAAGTGAGATTTATGCATCTATTGAAGACGGGGTAGAGGCACAAAGGAAAATATTAAATTATACACGTCTCATGAGCCCTGCATCTCACACACTGTCACTCTCTCACACACTGTCACTCTCTCTCACACACACTGTCACTCTCTCTCTCACACACACTGTCACTCTCTCTCTCACACACTGTCACTCTCTCTCTCACACACTGTCACTCTCTCTCTCTCACACACACTGTCACACTCTCTCTCACACACACTGTCACACACTGTCTCTCTGTCACACTGTCACTCTCTCTCTCACACACTGTCACTCTCTCTCTCACACACACTGTCACTCTCCTCTCTCACACACACTGTCACTCTCTCTCTCACACACACACTGTCTCTCTCTCTCTCACACACACTGTCACTCTCTCTCTCTCTCTCACACACACTGTCACTCTGTCACACACACTGTCTCTCACACACACTGTCTCTCTCTCACACACACTGTCACTCTCTCTCTCACACACACACTGTCACTCTCTCTCTCACACACACACTGTCACTCTCTCTCTCTCTCACACACTGTCACTCTCTCTCTCTCTCACACACACTTCACTCTGTCACACACTGTCACTCTCTCTCTCACATACACTGTCACTCTCTCTCTCACACACTGTCAATCTCTCTCTCTCTCACACACTGTCACTGTCACTCTCTCTCACACTGTCACTCTCTCACACACTGTCACTCTCTCTCACACACACTGTCACTCTCTCTCTCTCACACACTGTCTCTCTCTCTCACACACACTGTCTCTCTCTCTCACACACTCACTCTCTCTCTCTCACACTGTCACTCTCTCTCTCTCTCTCTCTCTCTCTCACACTGTCACTCTCTCTCTCTCACACTGTCACTCTCTCTCTCTCACACACTGTCTCTCTCTCTCTCACACACACTGTCACTCTCTCTCTCACACACTGTCACTCTCTCTCTCTCACACACTGTCACTCTCTCTCTCTCACACACTGTCACTCTCTCTCTCACACACACACTGTCACTCTCTCTCTCTCTCACACACACTGTCACTCTCTCTCTCTCACACACTGTCACTCTCTCTCTCTCTCACACACTGTCACTCTCTCTCTCTCACACACACTGTCACTCTCTCTCTCACACACTGTCACTCTCTCTCACACACTGTCACTCTCTCTCTCACACACACTGTCACTCTCTCTCTCTCTCTCTCTCTCTCACACTGTCACTCTCTCTCTCTCTCACACACACTGTGACTCTCTCTCTCTCACACACTGTCACTCTCTCTCTCTCACACACTGTCACTCTCTCTCTCACACACACTGTCACTCTCTCTCTCTCACACACACACTGTCACTCTCTCTCTCTCTCACACACACTGTCTCTCTCTCTCTCTCTCACACTGTCACTCTCTCTCTCTCACACACTGTCACTCTCTCTCTCTCTCTCTCACACACTGTCACTCTCTCTCTCTCTCACACACTGTCACTCTCTCTCTCTCACACACTGTCACTCTCCCTCTCTCACACACTGTCACTCTCTCTCTCTCACACACACACCTTTATTTCCATGACAATAACAAGGAAAGTGAGATTTATGCATCTATTGAAGACGGGGTAGAGGCACAAAGGAAAATATTAAATTATACACACTCAGTCACACCACACACACACACACACACACACACACACACTCAGTCGCACCACACACACACACCACACACACTCATTGTGCTACCTTGCATGCACGGTAGAGGTACTTCTTCTCCTGGGTGACCTGGTAGAGACTGAAGAAGGAGTCGGCGTTGCCCACCGTGCCGTGACAGATACCTGGAGGGACAGGGGACGGGGAGGGAGGGAGGGAGGGAAGGAAGGGGGGGGGGGGTGGGGAGGGAGAGAGGGAAGGAGGAGGGAAGGAAGGGGGAGGGAGGGAGGACGGAAGGAAGGGGGAGAGGGAAGGAAGGAAGGAAGGGGGAGGGAGAGGGAAGGAAGGGGAGGGAGGGAGGGGGGAGGGAATGAAGGGGAGGGAGGTAAGTTGGTGGTTGAAGATATCCCTCTAGTGGTGTGGGGGCTGTGCTTTGGCAAAGTGGGTGGGGTTATATCCTTCCTGTTTGGCCCTGTCCGGGGGTGACATCGGATGGGGACACAGTGTCTCCTGACCCCTGCTGTCTCAGCCTCCAGTATTTATGCTGCAGTAGTTTGTGTTTCGGGGGGCTAGGGTCAGTCTGTTATATCTGCAGTACTTCTCCTGTCCTATCCGGTGTCCTGTGTGAATTTAAGTATGCTCTCTATAATTATTTCTTTCTCTCTTTCTTTCTTTCTCTCTCTCGGAGGACCTGAGCCCTAGGACCATGCTTCAGGACTACCTGACATGATGACTCCTTGCTGTCCCCAGTCCACCTGGCCGTGCTGCTGCTCCAGTTTCAACTGTTCTGCCTGTGATTATTATTATTTGACCATGCTGGTCATTTATGAACATTTGAACATCTTGGCCATGTTCTGTTATAATCTCCACCCGGCACAGCCAGAAGAGGACTGGCCACCCCACATAGCCTGGTTCCTCTCTAGGTTTCTTCCTAGGTTTTGGCCTTTCTAGGGAGTTTTTCCTAGCCAAGAGGGAGGGAGGGAAGGAAGAGGGAGGGAGGGAGGGATATGACATGAGGAAGGAGGGATAAGAGGGCGATAACATGAGCAATATTTATATGGCAGTACTATAATTTATATGGCAGTACTATAATTTATACGGCAGTACTATAATTTATACGGCAGTTTCTAAACGTACACCTATTCAAAATGCCCTTACATTACAAGGTGAGACTGAAATAGCCAAAGATAAAGTATCAATCAATCAAGTGTATTTTATAAAGCCCTTTTTACATCAGCTGTCACAGACGCCCATTGGCTAGGAAAGGATTGACAGAAGGTGTAACAGGGTTATATTGGTGACTCCCATGCCACTTTATTGTTAAGCCAATGGGTTTTTGGTTTTAGTTTTGTCTTGCCTTCACCTACTCAACATGGCATCTTATTGGCTGGTTTGCGTAGCTTGCTTACGAGGGGGGATGTTCCAGTTAGAATCGTCCCGGTGAACAAGCACCAAACCAGCGGTAAGTTGTTGGTTGCAAAGCACTGTACATCAAAAGTGATTTATATACCCCCAAGTGATGATTTAAATGTACAATTTATATCAATTTGTTTGCAAATGTTATGAGAACACCACACATGAGATTTAGCGTTTTTTGGTGCATATTTGTTGTGCATTTTGTTGTAGAGAATTACAGCTAATACTAGCTAGCAACTTACTGTGTCTGGTGGGGGGGGGGTTCGTATATTTTGTACAGTTCGTGAGTGCAGAGTTGGATGGTGAGCCGTGCATTGCATGACGTGCAATTTTGTGCTGTTCCTATCAGAATAAAGCTATGTGACTGTTGCTACAAGTTGGAGTTCATGTCGATGATTGATTGTACACAACGCAAGAAGAGTACTGTTACAAAAGGCAGGAACCTGAATAGTAGCAGTAGCCTTTTTCAAAGAGACAAAATGACGCTGCACTGTGGTGTACGTGTTCCGTCTCTCCTTCCATCAGTCATCGCAAATGAAGAGATTCAGGGCTTCTGTGAGTCAGCTTGTAAGAGGCCATGCTGAGAACAGCAGAACAACCCACCTATTCCTCAACAAGACCTCTTGAAATTGACTGTGAGATATATGTATATATATATATATATATATATATATATATATATACACACACACACACACACACAGTAGCATTTCAAAGCTAGTATGTACTGTAGTGCTTCATTAAATTCAGTCCGTTATCAAAATGTGACACCAGGGCCAGTATTCATAAAGCCTCTCAGAGTACGAGTGCTGGTCTAGGATCAGATCCCCCCCATGTCCATGTAAACTTATTCATTATGATCTAAAAGGATAAACTGGTCCTAGACCAGCACTCCTACTTTGACTCTTTGTGAATAGGGCCCATGGTCCTGCAGTACGCTTAATATCCACTAGGTGACACTGTGGATTGTGGATTTTTCCTGTGAGGCACCACAGCGCCATTGAGATGCAGCAGGAGCTGTTAGGTTCATTACCTCTGGCTATAGATTTAATTCTCTTTCCTCTGGGTGATTCCATGCAATTATGTAACAGTGGTAGTGCTGGAGAGAGCCTGGTTCACTACCGTTCTCCTCCGTATGGATGAGCAGCTCAGTGATGTCAACTGGTGGGGTTAGAGGGATACTGATATAAGGAAAACGAATGAGCCCTAATATTGAGTGAGTGTACTCGTGGGGGTAACAGTGTACACGTGAGGGTAACAGAGTACTCGTGGGGGTAACAGTGTACTCATGGGGGTAACAGTGTACTCGTGGGGGTAACAGAGTACTCGTGAGGGTAACAGAGTACCCGTGAGGGTAACAGTGTACCCGTGAGGGTAACAGAGTACTCGTGAGGGTAACGGTGTACCTGTGGGGGTAATGGTGTACTTGTGGGGGTAATAGTGTACTTGTGGGGCTAATAGTGTACTCATGGGGCTAATAGTGTAAACGTGGGGCTAATAGTGTAATCGTGGGGCTAATAGTGTACTTGTGGGGCTAATAGTGTACTCGTGGGGCTAATAGTGTACTTGTGGGGCTAATAGTGTACTCGTGGGGCTAATAGTGTACTCGTGAGGGTAATAGTGTACTCGTGGGGGTAATAGTGTACTCGTGGGGTAATAGTGTACTTGTGAGGGTTAGAGTGTACTCGTGGGGGTAATGTGAGATGTGGTGTGGGTTTCTGGGGGGGGGGGAGCACACCTCTCTATCATTAAATGTGAAGGCTGTATATTATCAATTATCTAGGTTTAATTATTACGTGATTAAACTAATCAAGTAAACATGAATTAACTAGGAAGTCGGGGCACCATGGGAAAATGTATAGAGTTATAATTTCCCAAATAACTCTTCTTATCAATTAGTCTTCCATTAATGATTATTAATTGTTACCTTGAATATCTGCACGAACCCTAGACAAAATCATGAATCAGCGATATACAAATTGGCTTAAATATTTATTTACTAACTAAATAATCACACAGAATTACATAAAAAAAACAGTAGATATTGTTTACTAACAATGATAGAAAAGTCCCTAGTGGACCAAGCCGATACGACGGCTTGGTAGACAAAGGAAAGGGGCGGGACTGAGAAAGAGCGGGAAAGACAAAATGGATCCACTACACACAGTGTATAATTATCATCATTGAAATGCTAATCCTTTGTCACATGAAACGGCTGCTCTTCGGATCAGAGAGTCTGCTAAATGACTCACTGCTGTAGTGTCTCTGGATCAGAGAGTCTGTTAAATGACTCACTGCTGTAGTGTCTCTGGATCAGAGAGTCTGCTAAATGACTCACTGCTGTAGTGTCTCTGGATCAGAGAGTCTGCTAAATGACTCACTGCTGTAGTGTCTCTGGATCAGAGAGTCTGTTAAATGACTCACTGCTGTAGTGTCTCTGGATCAGAGAGTCTGCTAAATGACTCACTGCTGTAGTGTCTCTGGATCAGAGAGTCTGCTAAATGACTCACTACTGTAGTGTCTCTGGATCAGAGAGTCTGTTAAATGACTCACTGCTGTAGTGTCTCTGGATCAGAGAGTCTGTTAAATGACTCACTGCTGTAGTGTCTCTGGATCAGAGAGTCTGTTAAATGACTCACTGCTGTAGTGTCTCTGGATCAGAGAGTCTGCTAAATGACTCACTGCTGTAGTGTCTCTGGATCAGAGAGTCTGTTAAATGACTCACTACTGTAGTGTCTCTGGATCAGAGAGTCTGCTAAATGACTCACTGCTGTAGTGTCTCTGGATCAGAGAGTCTGCTAAATGACTCACTGCTGTAGTGTCTCTGGATAAGAGAGTCTGCTAAATGACTCACTGCTGTAGTGTCTCTGGATCAGAGAGTCTGCTAAATGACTCACTGCTGTAGTGTCTCTGGATCAGAGAGTCTGTTAAATGACTCACTGCTGTAGTGTCTCTGGATCAGAGAGTCTGTTAAATGACTCACTGCTGTAGTGTCTCTGGATCAGAGAGTCTGTTAAATGACTCACTGCTGTAGTGTCTCTGGATAAGAGAGTCTGCTAAATGACTCACTACTGTAGTGTCTCTGGATCAGAGAGTCTGCTAAATGACTCACTGCTGTAGTGTCTCTGGATCAGAGAGTCTGTTAAATGACTCACTGCTGTAGTGTCTCTGGATCAGAGAGTCTGCTAAATGACTCACTGCTGTAGTGTCTCTGGATAAGAGAGTCTGCTAAATGACTCACTACTGTAGTGTCTCTGGATCAGAGCGTCTGCTAATAGAATATAATGTAAAAACAGAAGGAGAGTTAGAGGAATACTCAGTAAAAGTCCATATCCACACCTCCTTTGAATAAATATCAAGGTAACAACAGAAGCCCAGATTCAGGAGCAGAGCATCAATTTGTGGCCTACAGAAACCAATGACAAGGCAGCAGTGGTGAGAACAGAATGTATTTGGGTATGAAGACTATTGTAGAATGACATTTGATAACACAGTATACTGAAATCTGATTATATAAATACAGTCATCCTTATTGCAATAAACAACATACTGCCCAGCTCTGAAACATCCCAGAATGCCTTTCACTTTACACGCAACAGGTTGGTCAGAGATTCCATTTATGAGAGAATGTCAGTCGTAAAGGATGACTCTGGTGGGCCATTTTTCACTGGATTTCCTTAAGAGACTATAGAAATCTCAGACTCAAAGTTTATTGTCCCAAGAAACACTTAGCTGTGGTGAACGATATGCACTTGATGGTTTTTACTGAACACAGAGAGAGCTGAATTAGAGGCAAGCGTCAGAGAGAATATATGAACAGGTCAATCTTTTGATTTGGCTCTGTGGCGAAAGAGACCATGGCCTACTGAGGAGAAGTCTGCCGTTAGAGAATATTACGAGACAGACAAAGAGAACTACATAGCTACATAGAGAGAGAGAGAGAGCTACAGAGTAAGAGAGAGAGAAAGCTACTGTTAGAGAACACTACACCTAGACAGAGAGAGAGAGAGAGAGAGAGAGAGAGCAAGAGAGAGAGAGAGAGAGCTACAGAGTAAGAGAGAGAGAGAGCTACTGTTAGAGAACACTACACCTAGACAGAGAGAGAGAGAGAGAGAGAGAGAACTACTATTAGAAAACATTAGACAGACAGCTACGGTTAGCTGTCTCACACCCAGACAGAGAGACAGAGAGAGAGAGAGAATTGAATTGAATTGACAGAGAGAACTACTATTAGAAAACATTAGTCAGACAGCTACGGTTAGAGAACATTACACCCAGACAGAGAGCGAGGAGGAGGGAGGAAGAAGGATGAAGGGAAGATGGTGTGCATATGTTTCTCCTTGTATAGGTGTAGCAAAGCATGTTCACCTGCATCATACTGACACTGCCACACTCATACACACACACACACACACACACACAGGTAGTTTAGCTTGTGCAGTCCCCCCTGGGCGGTCGTATGGGTCTGTAATATTAGCTGTAAATGCCTACGTGTGTGTTAGGGGTGTGAATGTTTAAAACAACGTCGGGAACCTTAATGATAATTAAAAAATCCTTGTGTTTTTTCCATCCCACATAATTGAAATCCCAGTGCAGTTATCACAGAACATGATGTTTGGTGTCATAGCGTAACAAGACGACAGGCTATAAAGGCCTGGGAAAGCTGTGTCGTTTAAATTAAACCAGAGAGGAAGAAGCCAACTTTAGGCTACTGTGGTGAATTTCAGAGTTGAATTGCAAGACAAGACATTGCGAGATGCATATTACCAAGACAGGCCCCATGTGCACGGTTCTACCTGCCCCTCATCCCTCTCCTTCACACTGGCCTTTGGGCCAGTCTTGTGAGCATGGGGTACTCTTTGTTGCCGATTGGCTGGGGGTGTTTTTGTCTAATAATATGAAATGACAGTAGGCTACCGGTAGCCTGTATTGATTACCCCTTTCAGACGTAATGGAATGTGACCCCTTGAAAGCGCTACGGCGTGTGTTTGTCTAGGTAGGCTACACTACGGCTGTTTAAATGCAGACACACATCCTTCTCTGGAGATACGAACAGGCATTTTACTACTCTGTACAGGAATGAGGCTTCTGAAGCAGGACTAACGTCCATCACTAGGTCACCGGAACGGTCAAACAAATCATCTCGGGCGGCTGTACGAAGCCTGTCTGACGGCAGACCAGTCTCTCCTAAAAAAGTACTTTCAGGTTTGTTAAACACCGTGACTTACCAAGACATTGAGTAGAGAGAAACCACATCTAGCTACCCTACCATAAAAAACCACATCTAGCTACCCTACCATAAAAAACCACATCTAGCTACCCTACCATAAAAACCACATCTAGCTACCCTACCATAAAAAACCACATCTAGCTACCCTACCATAAAAAACCACATCTAGCTACCCTACCATAGCTACCCTAAAAAAACACATCTAGCTACCCTACCATAAAAAACCACATCTAGCTACCCTACCATAAAACCACATACCCTACCATAAAAAATCTAGCACATCTAGCTACCCTACCATAAAAACCACATCTAGCTACCCTACCATAAAAAAACACATCTAGCTACCCTACCATAAAAAACCACATCTAGCTACCCTACCATAAAAACCACATCTAGCTACCCTACCATAAAAACCCACATCTAGCTACCCTACCATAAAAAACCACAGCTAGCTACCCTACCATAAAAAAACACATCTAGCTACCCTACCATAAAAACCACATTTAGCTACCCTAGCATTAAAACCACATCTAGCTATCTAGCCCTACCATAAAAACCACATCTAGCTACCCTACCATTAAAACCACATCAAGCTACCCTAGCATAAAAACCACATCTAGCTACCCTACCATAAAAACCACATCTAGCTACATCCTACCATAAAAACCACATCTAGCTACCCTACCATAAAAACCACATCTAGCTACCCTACCATAAAAACCACATCTAGCTACCCTACCATAAAAAAACCCACATCTAGCTACCTACCATAAAACCACATCTAGCTACCCTACCTAAAACCACATCTAGCTGCCCCATAAAAACCACAGCTAGCTACCCTACCATAAAAAACCACATCTAGCTACCCTAGCATAAAAACCCTACCTAGCTACCCTACCATAAAAACCACATCTAGCTACCCTACCATAAAAACCACATCTAGCTACCCTACCATAAAAACCTACCTAGCTACCCTACCATAAAAACCACATCTAGCTACCCTACCATAAAAAAACCACACCCTAGCTACCCTACCATAAAAACCCACATCTAGCTACCCTACCATAAAAACCACATCTAGCTACCCTACCATAAAAACATCACATCTAGCTACCCTACCATAAAAAACACATCTAGCTACCCTACCATAAAACATGTCTAGCTAAAAAACACATCTAGCTACCCTACCATAAAAAAAAAACATTAAAACATCTAGCTACCCTACCATAAAAAAACACATCTAGCTACCCTAGCATTAAAAAACACACAGCTACCCTAGCATTAAAACACACATCTAGCTACCCTAGCATTAAAACACACATCTAGCTACCCTAGCATAAAAAAAACACATCCAGCTACCCTAGCTTAAAACACATCCAGCTACCCTAGCATTAAAACACATCTAACTAGCTACCCCTATCCTACCCTAGCATAAAAACACATCCAGCTACCCTAGCATTAAAACACATCCAGCTACCCTAGCATTAAAACACATCCAGCTACCCTAGCATTAAAACACATCTAGCTACCCTAGCATTAAAACCACATCTAACTACCCTAGCATTAAAACCACATCTAACTACCCTAGCATTAAAACCACATCTAACTACCCTAGCATTAAAACCACATCTAGCTACCCTAGCATTAAAACCACATCTAGCTACCCTAGCATTAAAACCACATCTAGCTCCCCTAGCATTAGCTACCCTAGCATTAAAACCACATCTAGCTACCCTAGCAAAAAACATGTCTAGCTACCCCCTAGCATTAAAACCACATCTAGCTACCCTAGCATTAAAACCACATCTAGCTCCCTAGCATTAAAACATGTCTAGCTACCCTAGCATTAAAAACACATCTAGCTACCCTAGCATTAAAACACATCTAGCTACCCTAGCATAAAACACATCTAGCTACCCTAGCATTAAAACCACATATCTAACTACCCTAGCATTAAAACACATCTAACTACCCTAGCATTAAAACCACATCTAGCTACCCTAGCATTAAAAACCACAAACCCTAGCATTAAAACACATCTAGCTACCCTAGCATTAAAACCACATCTAGCTCCCCTAGCATTAAAACATCTAGCTCTAGCATTAAAACACATCTACCCTAGCATTAAAACCACATCTAGCTACCCTAGCATTAAAACCACATCTAGCTCCCCTAGCATTAAAACATGTCTAGCTACCCTAGCATTAAAACTACATCAAGCTCCCCTAGCATTAAAACATGTCTAGCTACCCTACCATTAAAACCACATCTATCTCCCCTAGCATTAAAACCACATCAATCTCCCCTAGCATTAAAACCACATCTAACTACCCTAGCATTAAAACCACATCTAGCTACCCTACCATAAAAACCCACATCTAGCTACCCTACCATAAAAACCCACATCTAGCTACCCTACCATAAAAACCACATCTAGCTACCCTACCATAAAAAAAGCTACCCTACCATTAAAACACATCTAAACACATAAAACTATCTAGCTACCATAGCATAAAAACAAAACCACTAGCTACCCTACCATAAAACCACATCTAGCTACCCTACCATAAAAAAAACCACATCTAGCTACCCTACCATAAAAAAAAAAACCACATCTAGCTACCCTACCATAAAAACCACATCTAGCTACCCTACCATAAAAACCACATCTAGCTACCCTACCATAAAAACCACATCTAGCTACCCTACCATAAAAACCACATCTAGCTACCCTACCATAAAAAACCACATCTAGCTACCCTACCAAAAACCACATCTAGCTACCCTACCATAAAAACATCTAGCTACCCTCTAGCTAGCCCTACCATAAAAACCACATCTAGCTACCCTACCATAAAAACCACATCTAGCTACCCTACCATAAAAACACATCTAGCTACCCTACCATAAAATCTAGCTACCCTACCTACCATAAAAACCATCTAGCTAAAACCACATCTAGCTACCCTACCATAAAAACCACATCTAGCTACCCTACCATAAAACACAAAAAACATCTACACCCTACCATAAAAACACATCTAGCTAAAAAAAACACATCTAGCTACCCTACCATAAAAAACACATCTAGCTACCCTACCATAAAACACATCTAGCTACCCTACCATAAAAAAACACATCTAGCTACCCTACCATAAAAAAACACATCTAGCTACCCTAGCATTAAAACACACATCTAGCTACCCTAGCATTAAAACACACATCTAGCTACCCTAGCATTAAAACACATCCAGCTACCCTAGCATTAAAACACATCCAGCTACCCTAGCATTAAAACACATCTAACTACCCTACCATAAAAAAACACATCCAGCTACCCTAGCATTAAAACACATCCAGCTACCCTAGCATTAAAACACAGCTAGCTACCCTAGCATAAAAACCACATCTAGCTACCCTAGCATTAAAACCACATCTAGCTACCCTAGCATTAAAACCACATCTAGCTACCCTAGCATTAAAACCACATCTAGCTCCCCTAGCATTAAAACCACATCTAGCTACCCTAGCATTAAAACCACATCTAGCTCCCCTAGCATTAAAACCACATCTAGCTCCCCTAGCATTAAAACATGTCTAGCTACCCTAGCATTAAAACCACATCTAGCTACCCTAGCATTAAAACCACATCTAGCTCCCCTAGCATTAAAACATGTCTAGCTACCCTAGCATTAAAACTACATCAAGCTCCCCTAGCATTAAAAACATGCTCTAGCATTAAAACCCTAGCTACCCTAGCATTAAAACCACATCTATCTAGCCCCTAGCATTAAAACCACATTCTATCTAGCCCCTAGCATTAAAAACCACATCTAAAACATGTCTAGCCCTAGCATTAAAACATGTCTAGCTACCCTAGCATTAAAACCACATCTAACTACCCTAGCATTAAAACCACATCAAGCTCCCCTAGCATTAAAACATGTCTAGCTACCCTACCATTAAAACCACATCTAACTACCCTAGCATTAAAACCACATCAAGCTCCCCTAGCATTAAAACATGTCTAGCTACCCTACCATTAAAACCACATCTAACTACCCTAGCATTAAAACCACATCTAGCTACCCTAGCATTAAAACATGTCTAGCTACCCTAGCATTAAAACTACATCCAGCTCCCCTAGCATTAAAACATGTCTAGCTACCCTAGCATTAAAACCACATCTAGCACCCTAGCAAAAACCACATCTAGCACACCACATCTAGCTACCCTACCATTAAAAACCACATCTAGCTAGCCTAGCATTAAAACCACATCTAGCTCCCTAGCATTAAAAACAAAAACCACATCTAGCTACCCTAGCATTAAAAAAACCTGTCTAGCTACCCTAGCATTAAAAACCACATCAAGCTCCCCTAGCATTAAAACATGTCTAGCTCCCCCCATTAAAACCACATCTAGCACCCTTAAAAACTACATAGCATTAAAACATGTCCCTAGCATTAAAAACCACATCTAGCTAAAACATGTCTAGCTACCCTAGCATTAAAAACATGTCTAGCTACCCTAGCATTAAAAACACATCATCTAGGTAAAACACATCTAGCTACCCTAGCATAAAAAAACATGTCTAGCTACCCTAGCATTAAAACATGTCTAGCTATCCCCTAGCATTAAAACCACATCTAGCTACCCTAGCATTAAAACATGTCTAGCTACCCTACCATTAAAACCACATCATTAAAACCACATCTAGCTCCCCTAGCATTAAAACATGTCTAGCTACCCTACCATTAAAAACCACATCTAGCTACCCTACCACCACATCTAGCTACCCTACCATTAAAACCACATCTAGCTACCCTAGCATAAAAAAACCAAACACCATCTGTAAAAACACATCTAGCTACCTAGCATAAAAAAAACAAAACATACCCTACCATAAAAACCACATCTAGCTACCCTAGCATTAAAACATGTCTAGCTACCCTAGCATTAAAACACATCTAGCTACCCTAGCATAAAAAACATGTCTAGCTACCCTAGCATTAAAACACATCTAGCTACCTAGCATTAAAACATGTCTAACCACCCTAGCATTAAAACATGTCTAGCTACCCTAGCATTAAAACACATCATACCAAGGTCCTAGCTATAGCATTAAAACATGTCTAGCTACCCTAGCATAAAAAACCACATCTACCCTAGGCTCCCTAGCATTAAAAACATCTAGCTACCCTAGCATTAAAACAACACACCCTGTCTAGCTACCCTAGCATTAAAACATGTCTAGCTACCACCCTAGCATTAAAACACATCTAGCTACCCTAGCATTAAAACATGTCTAGCTACCCTAGCATTAAAACACATCTAGCTACCCTAGCATTAAAACACATCTAGCTACCCTAGCATTAAAACATGTCTAGCTACCCTAGCATTAAAACATGTCTAGCTACCCTAGCATTAAAAACATCTAGCTACCCTAGCATTAAAACATGTCTAGCTACCCTAGCATTAAAACCACATCAAGGTCCCCTAGCATTAAAACATGTCTAGCTCCCCTAGCATTAAAACTACATCCAGCTCCCCTAGCATTAAAACCACATCTAGCTCCCCTAGCATTAAAACATGTCTAGCTACCCTACCATTAAAACCACATCAAGGTCCCATAGCATTAAAACATATCTAGCTACCATAGCATTAACACATGTCTAGCTACCCTAGCATTAACACATGTCTAGCTACCCTAGCATTAAAACATGTTTAGCTACCATAGCATTAAAACATGTCTAGCTACCATAGCATTAAAACATGTCTAGCTACCCTAGCATTAAAACATGTCTAGCTACCCTAGCATTAAAACCACATCAAGCTCCCCTAGCATTAAAACATGTCTAGCTACCCTACCATTACAACCACATCAAGGTCCCATAGCATTAAAACATGTCTAGCTACCATAGCATTAACACATGTCTAGCTACCCTAGCATTAACACATGTCTAGCTACCCTAGCATTAACACATGTCTAGCTACCCTAGCATTAAAACATGTCTAGCTACCATAGCATTAACACATGTCTAGCTACCCTAGCATTAACACATGTCTAGCTACCCTAGCATTAAAACATGTCTAGCTACCATAGCATTAAAACATGTCTAGCTACCATAGCATTAAAACATGTCTAGCTACCCTAGCATTAAAACATGTCTAGCTACCCTAGCATTAAAACACATCTAACAGCAACAAAAAAAAACACAGCAGAACATCAATCAGCAACATTTATTGTTGTCAGGGAAACAATAGAACATTCTATGCCAGAGCAAAATTCTACTGTCTGATAAAAGGTCTCTTCAGACACGGACACCTTTTTTTTAAATGGTCTGAAAAGTTATCAACTGTAGCTATCTGCATGTTACTGTAGCTGTGTTGTGTCTGGAAAGGGTCACAGCAGATCTAACTTCATTACCCACCCGAGTCCCGTATGGCTAGTTGGTAGAGTGTGGGGCTTGCACCTCCAGGGTTTGTGGGTTCCATTCCCATGGGGGGCCAGTACAAACAAGTATGTACTCACTAAGTCTTTCTGGATAAGAGCGTCTGCTAATCATTTTAAAAAGGGAAACTTTAGTTTAAACGTATGGCATAATTGTCCATTTATTACATCTCTAGTGTGTGTACCTGCCCCCTAGCCTCATTGTGCTTAGAGAAGTCCTGGCACCTTGTCAGCATGTTACACCTGGGACTGAGTTTGAAAGGGGGAAGAGTTGTGGTTCAGAAAACATGTGCTCCTACTGAGGATTGGAGAGGACAGGGTAGGTGAAAGCAACATGCCAGGTCTGGTGCGTTAATACAGTATAATAATAAGTTAATACAGTGTGTATCCATCTATCTATAGATATCTATATATATATATCAGTAGAGGAGCCTACCAACCAGCTTTGAACAAGGTCCACAGTGCACCCTGGAAACTGGTTGTGGGCAGCATCATTACACCCAATCATCGCCCTGCTCCCCAGAGACACATGATGAATGGGCAGCCAATCAGAGAGGATATATACACACACACACACGATACGAGGCACGATGTTACTGTCACAAGAGGAACATTTACAAAGGAGAATAAAACTCAAGTGCTCTAACTGCTCTCCGCTGGGGCATAAAGGATAAGCTACTTCCTTTACACTCAGAGAACAAATGAATAGTTTGCATATCCAACACATGGTCACTGGAAGCCTCCAACACTAAAGGGTGAAGACGGAGATTAGGACAAGATGGCTTCCATAGGTGGCTGGAGTCGTAATGGAAACTATGGTGGCTTGTAAGGCCGCCTTGCCTTACTTTTTGTCATTGATACCGTGTGATTACATGGACGTTGTAATTATTGGTTGTGGGTGATTACATTGGAAATACTCAGTAACTAGGCTACGTTGGATCATAATTTTAATTGTACAGCCCGAATAATGATATTCTAGTCACAAAATAACTGCAGAGAAACTACGTTAAAAAGTTAGGCTAAGATAAAGTGTTGCCTTAGGCCTCTGTTTTAAAAAAAAAAAGCGTATCCCATGATCCACCTGGACTCACATCCATCACAAAACCTTCTCCCGCCCTGACTGATAGAACTAATGAGAGAAGTCCGTATAACAAGCACCACGGGAAAACAAAACGACTCAATGCCCCCCTTCTTATATATATTAAAATCTGAGGGCACACCACACACCTACCATTAAATCCAAGAACAGTGATCATTAAAAAGCTAATTAAAGCATATTTAATTCACCATGGCGATGGAGGTGTAGGAGGATGATGCCTCTAGGATCTCATTACGGAATGTTGTTTAGATGAGATAAAAATATATTTGTATTTTATTTCCTGTGATAAATGATTCACCCCACTCAGACGAGGGCTAATCCATCTCCTGGGTGAATTAAGATTACACACCAAGATTAAGAAATGGTATCTCACTGTAGCAAAACATGGATATAATCCAACCAGGAACCAGCCCTTTGACATGGATTATTTTATTCTGAATCTGGCCAAGATTCTTACTACACTGCTATTCTGTCTATATCCTCATGCTGTTACTGTGAATACCTGTAATATGCATCAATGAGGTATCAGTCACATTTCCACACTGATCGATAACTCACACTAAAGATAATGTGATGTCTGAGAGAGAGCTAAATTAACACACACACACGCGCGCGCACACACACACAGAAGAGAGTTAAGCTCCTTTGCAGTAGATGCCTGCTAGGGAGTGGTAAGATAAACCTCTACATGCTTTGTAAGTAGGAAATACTTGTTCTCCCCACTGTATATAGTAAGATATATATTGTACATAGTAAAGGTAAGATATATAAACAGGTAACTGTCAAAATAAAGGTATAGTGTCTTAATAGGTCGTTGGCCCACCACTAGTCAGAACAGCTTCAATGCACCTTGTCATAGATTCTAAGTGTCTGGATCTCTACTGGAGGGATGTGACACCATTTCTTCCAGGACAAATTCCATCATTTGGTGTTTTGTTGATGGTGGTGGAAAACGCAGTCTCAGCAGCTCCAGAATCTCCCATAAGTGTTCAATTGGGTTGAGATCTGGTGACTGACACACACACACACACACACACACACACACACACACACACACACACACACACACACACACACACACACACACACACACACACACACACACACACACACACACACACACACACACACACACACACACACACACACACACACACACACACACACAGTGGGCAGGCAGCAAGCAGCGGGCAGCAAGCAGCGGGCAGCAAGCAGGTAGGCAGCAAGCAGGTAGGCAGCAAGCAGGTAGGCTCCTAATGGACTCCATACTGAACAGGCAGGACAGAAGTTCATCATTTCTGACTTATGATTGTAGAGCAGATTAAAAACCTGGCTTTGCATAATAACTGTGATTGATATTATTAGGCTATAGGTTTTACGAACCTCCAGCTCCAGTATTTTACTCCATTTGACAAGTGTCTCGGAGTAATTAGACACTTCACTGAATTCAATGCACCGTAAAATTTCTCAGAGGGGTTCTGTTAAAAGCAGAAGGTAGCTTGATGTTTACATAAGAATGTTAAATTCGGTTTCCGGGGTGATGTGGATTTCCCTTTAAATTCAGTGGTTCCCAAACATTTTATAGTCAGGTACCCCTTCAAACATTCAACCTCTAGCTGCGTATCCCCTTTAGCATCAGTGTCAGCGCACTCTCAAATGTTGTTTTTTGCCATCGTTGTAAGCCTGCCACACACACTATACAATACAAAATTCCCCACCGTCATTGTTGCAACCCCTATTACTAGTCTGTTCAACCTCTCTTTCGTATCGTCTGAGATTCCGAAAGATTGGAAAGTGGCCGCGGTCATACCCCTCTTCAAAGGGGGAGATACTCATCCCAAACTGTTACGGACCCATATCCATCCTGCCCTGCCTTTCTAAAGTCTTCAAATGCCAAGTGAACAAACAGATCATGGACCATTTCGAATCCCACCGTACCTTCTCTGCTATGCAATCTGGTTTCTGAGCTGGTCACGGGTGCACCTCAGCCACACTCAAGGTCCTAAACAATATCATAACCGCCATTGATAAAAGACAGTACTGTGCAGCCGTATTCATCGACCTGGCCAATGCTTTTGACTGTCAATCACCGTATTCTTATCGGCAGACTCAACAGCCTTGGTTTCTCTAATGATTGCCTCGCCTGGTTCACCAACTACTTCTCAGATAGAGTTCAGTGTGTCAAATCGGAGGGCCTGTTGTCCGGACCTCTTGCAGTCTCTATGGGGGTGCCACAGAGTTACATTCTCGGGCCGACTCTTTTCTCTGTTTTTATCAATGATGTCACTCTTGCTGCGGGTGATTCCCTGATCCACCTCTACGCAGACGACACCATTCTGTATACATCTGGCCCTTCTTTGGACACTGTGTTAACAAACCTCCAGACGAGCTTCAACGCCATACAACACTCCTTCCGTGGCTTCCAACTGCTCTTAAATGCTAGTAAAACGAAATGCATGCTCTTCAACCGATTGATGCACCCTCCCACCCGCCCAACTAGCATCACTACTCTGGACAGTTCGGACTTAAAATATGTGGACAACTATAAATACCTAGGTGTCTGGCTAGAGTGTAAACTCTCCTTCCAGACTCACATTAAGCATCTCCAATCCAAAGTTAAATCTAGAATTGGCTTCCTATTTCGCAACAAAGCCTCCTTCACTCATGCTGCCAAACATACCCTCGTAAAATGGACTATTCTACCGATCCTTGACTTCGGCAATGTCATTTACCAAATAGCATCAACACTACTCAGAACATTGGATGCAGTCTATCACACTGCCCACTGTTTTGTAACCAAAGCCCCATATACTACCCACCACTGCGACCTGTGTGCTCTCATTGGCTGGGCCTCACTACATATTCGTCGCCAAACCCACTGGCTCCAGGTCATCTATAAGCCTTTGCTAGGTAAAGCCCCACCTTATTTTAGCTCCAGCAGGTATATTTCACTGGTCATCCCCAAAGCCAACACCTCTTTGGCCACCTTTCCTTCCAGTTCTCTGCTGCCAATGACTGGAACGAATTGCAAAAGTCACTGAAGTTGGAGACATATCTCCCTCACTAACTTTAAGCGTCAGCTGTCAGAGCAGCTTACCGATTGCTGCAGCTGTACACATGAGAAGGGTGTGCTTGAAAGGACGCACATAACTCTGCAATGCAGGCGCTGAAGCCCAGCAGTAGCAATGTTGGGTTGTATTGGAGTCTTAAATCATTTTCCACACACAGTCTGTGCCTGTATTTCGTTTTCATGATAGTGAGGGCCGAGAATCCACTCTCACATAGGTACGTGGTTGCAAAGGGCATCGGTGTCTTAACAGCGTGATCTGCCAGGGCAAGTAACTCTAGCACAGCCCTATCCAGAAATCTGGCAGTGGCTTCCGAGTAATTTCAATTTTCACAGAACCGCTTGTTGCAATTTCGATGAGGCTCTCTTGTTCAGATATTGGTATTGATATTGGAGGCAGGGCATGAAAGGGATAATGAATCCAGTTTGTGTTGTCCGTTTGGGGAAAGTACCTGTGTAAATTGCACACCCAGCTCACTCAGGTGCTTTACTATATCACATTGACATTGTCCGTAAGATTGAGTTCATTTGCAGACAAGAAATCACACAAATGATGGAAAGACCTGTGTGTTGTCCTTGTTAATGCAGACAGAAAAGAGCTCCAACTTCTTAATCATAGCCTCAATTTTGTCCCGCACGTTTAATATAGTTGCGGAGAGTCCCTGTAATCCTAGATGCAGATCATTCAGGCGAGAAAAAACATCACACAGATAGGCGAGTCGTGTGAGAAACTCATCATCATGCAAGCGGTCAGACAAGTGAAATGGTCAGTAAAGAAAACTACAAGCTTGTCTCGCAATTCAAAAAAAATGTCAACACTTTGCACCTTGATAACCAGCGCACTTCTGTGTGTTGTAAAAGCATTTCATGGTTGCTGCTCATATCATTGCATAATGCAGAAAATAAACTGGAGTTCAGGGGCCTTGCTTTAACAAAGTTAACCATTTTCACTGTAGTGTCCAAAACGTCTTTCAAGCTGTCAGGCATACCCTTGGCAGCAAGAGCCTCTCGGTGGATGCTGCAGTGTACCCAAGTGGTGTCGGGAGCAACTGCTTACATGCGCGTTACCCCTCCACTATGTCTCCCTGTCATGGCTTCTGGCCATCAGTACAGATACCAACACATCTTGACCACCAAAGTCCAAATATCCTCTCCTGTTGTCCTGGTTTCCAGTGCTTTGCAGAAGAGGATGTCTTCCTCAATTGACCCCCGCATAATTGTAACGGACATACCAGGTGCTGTGCCAGGCCACCTTGTCTGTTGACTCATCCAGCTGTAACGCAGAGAATTCACTGGCTTGTATGAGAAGCAGTAATTATCTCCTGCCATGTCACTGATGCGTTGTGAAACAGTGTTGTTTGATGAAGGCATTGTCTCTATAGTTTTTTTGGGCCTTTTCCCCCAGCATTGTCACAGCCATATCCATAGCAGCATGAAGAATTAAGTGCTCCACTATAGTATGGGGCTTGCCTGTCCTAGCCACTGGTAGCTCACCATATTTATTCCTGTGGTTTATTTTTCAACGTGTCCCGTTTCATTTCTAAATGTCTGAGCAAGAGTGAAGGTTTCCTGTGAGAGAGTAACGGTTAATGTGATTGGATGTTCATTATTTGACTCGCTGAACACTAGATGGTTTAAACTAGATGTTATTTTTGGCAGTGAAACGAGGCTACTCGGGCAAGAAAAAAACCTCACCCGAATGTATAGCCCCATTGGAAAATATATACTGTTTGAAAATGTGAAGAATAAAAAAATGTGAATCACATTTTTATTTGGCGTACCCCCAACGCCATTGCACGTACCCCAGTTTAGGAGATACCTGCTTTAATTGAACTTGAGCTCTCGGCCATGGATGCTGTATAGATCTGTCACTAAGGAGGGAAGGGAGGGGAGGGAGGGAGGGAAGGGAGGGAGGGGAGGGAAGGGAGGGAGGGAGGGAGGGAGGGGAGGGAGGGAGGGAGGGAGGGAGGGGGAGGGAGGGAGGGAGGGAGGGAGGGAGGGAGGGAGGGAGGGAGGGAGGGAGGGAGGGAGGGAGGGAGTGTGCATGTGTGTGTGTACACGTGTGCAAGTTAGTTGTAAATCCTCATTGTTATAAAAGGGAGGGGCTGTTGCAGCACTCTCCTCCCTCCCTCCCTCCCTCCCTAGCAGTCATGTCCCTGGAGAAGGTGAACTGGGGGCTGCACAGGGCAAACTGCCAAACTCAGGGCCTTCCTGCTCACAGGGATGGAAGCATGGCTGTGGGATGGCTGTGTCAATGAGGCAAGATGGAAGCAGGCAGGGCCACACTGGAGTGGATGAACCCATAGTTCAATGGTCCTCACTGACCAAGCTAAAAAAAAATACACATTAGGACTTGTAATGCAGTATTACACTGGCCAATAGTTACAGTATTACAGTGGCCAATAGTTACAGTATTACACTGGCCAATAGTTACAGTATTACACTGGCCAATAGATACAGTATTACAGTGGCCAATAGTTACAGTATTACAGTGGCCAATAGTTACAGTATTACAGTGGCCAATAGTTACAGTATTACAGTGGCCAATAGTTACAGTATTACAGTGGCCAATAGTTACAGTAATTACACTGGCCAATAGTTACAGTATTACAGTGGCCAATAGTTACAGTATTACAGTGGCCAATAGTTACAGTATTACACTGGCCAATAGTTACAGTATTACAGTGGCCAATAGTTACAGTATTACACTGGCCAATAGTTACAGTATTACAGTGGCCAATAGTTACAGTATTACAGTGGCCAATAGTTACAGTATTACACTGGCCAATAGTTACAGTATTACACTGGCCAATAGTTACAGTATTACACTGGCCAATAGTTACAGTATTACACTGGCCAATAGTTACAGTATTACAGTGGCCAATAGTTACAGTATTACACTGGCCAATAGTTACAGTATTACAGTGGCCAATAGTTACAGTATTACAGTGGCCAATAGTTACAGTATTACACTGGCCAATAGTTACAGTATTACAGTGGCCAATAGTTACAGTATTACACTGGCCAATAGTTACAGTATTACAGTGGCCAATAGTTACAGTATTACACTGGCCAATAGTTACAGTATTACAGTGGCCAATAGTTACAGTATTACAGTGGCCAATAGTTACAGTATTACAGTGGCCAATAGTTACAGTATTACAGTGGCCAATAGTTACAGTATTACAGTGGCCAATAGTTACAGTATTACACTGGCCAATAGTTACAGTATTACACTGGCCAATAGATACAGTATTACAGTGGCCAATAGTTACAGTATTACAGTGGCCAATAGTTACAGTATTACAGTGGCCAATAGTTACAGTATTACAGTGGCCAATAGTTACAGTATTACAGTGGCCAATAGTTACAGTAATTACACTGGCCAATAGTTACAGTATTACAGTGGCCAATAGTTACAGTAATTACACTGGCCAATAGTTACAGTATTACACTGGCCAATAGTTACAGTATTACACTGGCCAATAGTTACAGTATTACACTGGCCAATAGTTACAGTATTACAGTGGCCAATAGTTACAGTATTACACTGGCCAATAGTTACAGTATTACAGTGGCCAATAGTTACAGTATTACACTGGCCAATAGTTACAGTATTACAGTGGCCAATAGTTACAGTATTACACTGGCCAATAGTTACAGTATGGTCATAGAGCTCCCGCACTATCAGATTGTATCAACATAGAGCAGTATGGATGGGACTGATCCGGTCTGTCCCAAGAATGGCCAGAGTGACTGGTGCAGTGCACAGCTTCCGAGAATCACAATCATGACATTACCGTGAACCATACAGTGTCTCAATCAACCTCCATCCATTCACATCTCTTCTAATATTCCTTCATTCACATCTCTTCTAATACTCCTCCATTCACATCTCTTCTAATACTCCTTCATTCACATCTCTTCTAATACTCCTTCATTCACATCTCTTCTAATACTCCTCCATTCACATCTCTTCTAATACTCCTCCATTCACATCTCTTCTAATACTCCTTCATTCACATCTCTTCTAATATTCCTCCATTCACATCTCTTCTAATACTCCTCCATTCACATCTCTTCTAATACTCCTCCATTCACATCTCTTCTAATACTCCTCCATTCACATCTCTTCTAATACTCCTTCATTCACATCTCTTCTAATACTCCTCCATTCACATCTCTTCTAATACTCCTCCATTCACATCTCTTCTAATACTCCTCCATTCACATCTCTTCTAATACTCCCCCCTCTTCAAATCTCTCTCCCTTAAAAACACATTCATTCACAGAGACTCCTTCGTAACATCAATCATTTCACCCCACGGGGAAGGATATGTAATTTAGCGGCAATTCATTTGTTTACAGAGCTAATTAAATCACAGACTCGCACGGTAAACAAACTATCACAGCTGTTAGGGAAGAGGGGAGATGGTGACGGGGTGGAGGATGACGACAACTGAACATACCAAAACTATTTTTTTGTAGTTGGATGGAAATGATCCAACCATTACGTAGAAATGATGTTGAATATAATAATAACCTACACTTATCAATCTGACTCCATTATTATGTGAATAAATGCAGCCGCCCCTGTGCTTCTCTAGAGGATGTAGTCAAGGCCGTACCTCTCAATATGACTAGAATCAACGGGTCTAACTTGCACCGTATGGAGTTATTGAGAGACTACAGTGGGGCAAAAAAGTATTTAGTCAGCCACCAATTGTGCAAGTTCTCCCACTTAAAATGATGAGAGAGGCCTGTAATTTTCATCATAGGTACACTACAACTATGACAGACAAAATGAGGGGGAAAAATCCAGAAAATCACAAAATAGGATTTTTTATGAATTAATTAGCAAATTTATGGTGGAAAATAAGTATTTGGTCACCTACAAACAAGCAAGATGTCTGGCTCTCACAGACCTGTAACCTCTTCTTTAAGAGGCTCCTCTGTCCTCCACTCGTTACCTGTATTAATGGCACCTGTTTGAACTTGTTATCAGTATAAAAGACACCTGTCCACAACCTCAAACAGTCACACTCCAAACTCCACTATGGCCAAGACCAAAGAGCTGTCAAAGGACACCAGAAACAAAATTGTAGACCTGAACCAGGCTGGGAAGACTGAATCTGCAATAGGTAAGCAGCTTGGTTTGAAGAAATCAACTGTGTGAGCAATTATTAGGAAATGGAAGACATACAAGACCACTGATAATCTCCCTCGATCTGGGGCTCCACGCAAGATCTCACCCCGTGGGATCAAAATGATCACAAGAACGGTGAGCAAAAATCCCAGAACCACACGGGGGGACCTAGTGAATGACCTGCAGAGAGCTGGGACCAAAGTAACAAAGCCTACCATCAGTAACACACTACGCCGCCAGGGACTCAAATCCTGCAGTGCCAGACGTGTCACCCTGCTTAAGCCAGTACATGTCCAGGCCCGTCTGAAGTTTGCTAGAGAGCATTAGGATGATCCAGAAGAAGATTGGGAGAATGTCATATGGTCAGATGAAACCAAAATATAACTTTTTGGTAAAAACTCAATTCGTCGTGTTTGGAGGACAAAGAATGCTGAGTTGCATCCAAAGAACACCATACCTACTGTGAAGCTTGGGGGTGGAAACATCATGCTTTGGGGCTGTTTTTCTGCAAAGGGACCAGGACGACTGATCCGTGTAAAGGAAAGAATGAATGGGGCCATGTATAGTGAGATTTTGAGTGAAAACCTCCTTCCATCAGCAAGAGCATTGAAGATGAAACGTGGCTGGGTCTTTCAGCATGACAATGATCCCAAACACACCGCCTGGGCAACGAAGGAGTGGCTTCGTAAGAAGCATTTCAAGGTCCTGGAGTGGCCTAGCCAGTCTCCAGATCTCAACCCCATAGAAAATCTTTGGAGGGAGTTGAAAGTCCGTGTTGCTCAGCAACAGCCCCAAAACATCACTGCTTTAGAGGATATCTGCATGGAGGAATGGGTAAAAATACCAGCAACAGTGTGTGAAAACCTTGTGAAGACTTACAGAAAACGTTTGACCTCTGTCATTGCCAACAAAGGGTATATAACAACGTATTGAGATAAACTTTTGTTATTGACCAAATACTCATTTTCCACCATAATATGCAAATAAATTCATTAATTCATTTTAAAAAAAATTCTCATTGTCTGTCATAGTTGAAGTGTACCTATGATGAAAATTACAGGCCTCTCATTTTTTTAAGTGGGAGATCTTGCACATTTGGAGGCTGACTAAATACTTTTTTGCCCCACTGTATATACAAACTGATCCTGGCAATCAATGTTATAGAATTCAATTGTTGAGGTTAGCAGATCAGAGATGTCACAGTGGAACCCAAGAATTGGCTGTGTGTATAGTATATAAAATAGCTATCAATAGACCTACTAAATTATAAACGTATAGTCAGATAATTATTCTGTAGAAAGAGGAATGCATTTACTCAATGCAACTAATATAATTTATGGTCACGAAAGAATTAACACAAACAATTACAGTTTACAAAATACATTAGAGACTAGTCAGAGTACATGACAATCACCAATAGGCTAAGACTTAACATGGTTTCATGTGTCTTCAGTTAAGAATACTGTGTGTGATACATAGCTTGCTAACAAGTTCTGAAAGTATGAACACATTTTGGTCCTTTTAACCAAATCTCAAGCAGAAACTCACCCCCAACCTGAATGATCATTTCTTTGCACTTTGCTAGTTAAAACTAAAGACAGGAAAACACACCCAGACTGTAATCTAATCAACTGAATTTAAATGATAGCAGCGCACCCGTGTCGCTCCTCTTTGAACTACTCGCCGTCCGATGAACAAAATAACAGTTTCCCCGTAACAATACATACATAGCACTTACAATACTATGAAACATATACAAATTAATTCCTGTTTATGAACTCCTGAAACAATCCAAACATGACAATATAATTCACACGGAAACATTCATTTAGTAGATTTCACATTTCATCCAACTGTGTCCATGCTCCCAGGGTTCTGTGGCAACATCCCTCCCTGGAGAAAGCCACAGATGGTCAGCATTCCAAACAATGTATTGAGTCGCCAGCCTATCGAGTCCTCCTGCTGGGCCTCAGCGCCTGCAAGTCGCCAGCCTATCGAGTCCTACTGCTGGGTCTCAGCGCCTGCAAGTCGCCAGCCTATCGAGTCCTACAGCTGGGTCTCAGCGCCTGCAAGTCACTAGTCGGGAATATAACCTTCTCTCATTCTTCCACTACACACTTCTCTTTATGACGGGATGGTGCTTGGGAAGCCACAGACCTTGCTCACTTTTTTCCTCATTCTGATGTTTTGCCTAAATGGATCTGTCACAAGAGTAGGTCTTCGGCTATATATACAAATTGAGGAATAAAACGAACATTTGAAAAACACAAAACGCTGTTCTTTCTGGTTTGAATGCTTCCCCTTGAAGCTTGAGCTCCCTTGACACAAAACTGTCAGCTGAGAATGAACAGAAGAAAGAAAAACTGGAGAGAGAAAACAAGAAAAGAGGAGTGGAGAACAGCCGTCAGGAAACCTATTTCTGCTATTATACAACATAAGACTGCAACTTAAAAGATCAGTATTTTATGAGAGTAAACGAGGAACCCAATATTAAAAAAGGTGGGAAAAAGCAGCAAAACTATACAGCTATCAAAGTCAGTTTTGTGACCCCCCGAGGGTATTATGTCGGTATATAAACACACAAAAACCTCGTTGACAGGCACCTCATCTAACCCCATGATGCTGTGATGAATTGCAGGGCTGTGCCTGCCCAAAATCTCAAAATGGATGTTTGAAAGACAACTTTATTCACATATTTATCTTAGTAATATACATGTCCGATTGACCCCCAGAAAAACACAGACCATTTGTCAACGGTGTACTGTTACTGTAGCATTGCTAAGTTTCCCAGCTGGATATGACAAGTGGGGTAGTTAGTGAATGAATTCCTTTTCTCAGTGGGGATTCAGCTCCTGTACTATAAAGTAGGGATTCAGCTCCTGTACTATACAGTAGGGATTCAGCTACTGTACTATACAGTGGGGATTCAGCTCCTGTACTGTACTATACGGTTGGGATTCAGCTCCTGTACTGTACTGTACAGTGGGGATTCAGCTCCTGTACTGTACTATACGGTGGGGATTCAGCTCCTGTACTGCACTGTACAGTGGGGATTCAGCTCCTGTACTGCACTATACAGTGGGGATTCAGCTACTGTACTGTACTATACAGTGGGGATTCAGCTCCTGTACTGTACAGTGGGGATTCAGCTCCTGTACTGTACTATAAGGTAAGGATTCAGCTACTGTACTGTACTATACAGTAGGGATTCAGCTCATGTACTGTACGGTGGGGATTCAGCTACTGTACTGTACTATACAGTGGGGATTCAGCTCCTGTACTGTACGGTGGGGATTCAGCTCCTGTACTATACAGTAGGGATTCAGCTCCTGTACTGTACTGTACAGTGGGGATTCAGCTCCTGTACTGTACAGTGGGGATTCAGCTACTGTACTATATGGTAGGGATTCAGCTCCTGTACTGTACAGTGGGGATTCAGCTCCTGTACTGTACAGTGGGGATTCAGCTACTGTACTATATGGTAGGGATTCAGCTACTGTACTATATGGTAGGGATTCAGCTCCTGTACTATACAGTGGGGATTCAGCTACTGTACTATATGGTAGGGATTCAGCTACTGTACTATACGGTGGGGATTCAGCTACTGTACTGCACTATACAGTAGGGATTCAGCTCCTGTACTGCACTATACGGTAGGGATTCAGCTCCTGTACTGTACTATACAGTGGGGATTCAGCTCCTGTACTATATGGTAGGGATTCAGCTCCTGTACTGTACTATACAGTGGGGATTCAGCTCCTGTACTATACAGTAGGGATTCAGCTCCTGTACTGCACTATACGGTAGGGATTCAGCTCCTGTACTGTACTATACAGTGGGGATTCAGCTCCTGTACTGTACTATACAGTGGGGATTCAGCTCCTGTACTTTACTATACAGTGGGGATTCAGCTCCTGTACTGTACTATACAGTAGGGATTCAGCTCCTGTACTGTACTATACAGTAGGGATTCAGCTCCTGTACTATACAGTAGGGATTCAGCTCCTGTACTATACAGTAGGGATTCAGCTCCTGTACTGTACAGTGGGGATTCAGCTCCTGTACTGTACAGTGGGGATTCAGCTCCTGTACTGTACTGTACAGTGGGGATTCAGCTCCTGTACTGTACTATACAGTGGGGATTCAGCTCCTGTACTGTACAGTGGGGATTCAGCTCCTGTACTGTACTATATAATCCTGGAGGAAATCCATCTTCATTTGGAGGATGCAAGGAAACCAACCGTCAGACCAAGGACAGGGATGTGTGTGTGTTGTGGTGTGGTGTGTGGATGTGTGGTGTGGTGTGTGTATATGGTGTGGTGTGGTGTGGGTGTGTGTGTCGTGTGTTGTGTGGTGTGTTGTGTTGTGTGGTGTGTGGTGTGTGTGTGTGTGGTGTGTGTGTGGTGTGTGGTGTGTGTTGTGTGGTGTGTGGTGTGTGTTGTGTGGTGTGGTGTGGTGTGGTGTGGTGTGTGGTGTGGTGTGTTGTGGTGTGGTGTGTGGTGTATTAAGGATAACAAATCAAATGAAAACACTATGTTCAGCTCATGTACAGGGGTAGATATTCTGAGTCTCCATTGGCCAACTCTGAGGGTCCAGAATATGTTCTACCTGCGGGCTGCAAAGTTTAAATTTGTTGGCTTTATGTATGTCTACTTTTACATAATGACAATAGAAGTTACTTCTAAATTTGTATCATTTTCATTTTGATAGAATTTGGACTAAACACATGTCATTTATTTTGAGATATGAAAACCTTCCACCAAAATTGTCACACCCGGACCATAGAGAGCCTTTGTTTCTCTATGGTATAGTAGGTCATGGCGTGACTGGGGGGTGTTCTAGTTTATATTTTCTATGTGGGGTTCTAGTTTAGTATTTCTATGTTGGTGATTTGCATGATTCCCAATTAGAGGCAGCTGGTAATTGTTGTCTCTAATTGGGGATCATATTTAAGTAGCATTTTTCCCCTCCTGTGTTTGTGGGATATTGTTTATGTGTAGTTGCATGTTATCACTCCATTGTTGGCACGTTTAGTTTATTCTTTGTTTTGTTGTGTGGTTTACTTACATCTAATAAAAGATGTGGAACCCAGATCCCGCTGCACGTTGGTCCGAGTGTGCTTCCAACGATCGTGACAAAAAATGTGCACATGAAAATCATAACTGGCACGCAGATCAGTAGAAATGGTAGGATAACTTCACATTCCAAGTGGAAAAAGGTTACCGACCGCTAGTGTAGCATATTACCGGCAACTTCAGGAGTGCAAGAATGGAAAATTTGTCAGACAGCATGAGAGCGGCAAACAAAGAGGTAACGGAAGGCAGACTTCATCAGCGAGTCTCACACCACTGATGTGAGCTGGAGGCCGTATGCATTTTGAAAACATATACTTAAATTGTTTGAAATCTGATTGTTTTACTACATGAGGCATGTCTTACCTTGCTTCAAAGTAGCCTAGCCAAAATCAGACCTTATCCGTGCAGGCAATTATTTTATATCAGCATTCTTTCATTGTTCCGTATCCAAAAGCACAATATATAGTGAAACTAGCAACCCATGCTAGTTGTTGCATATTAGATCTCCCCTCCTTTCTAAATATCAAACAGATGTTCATCTTGGTCACATGAAACCGCTAACATGTGTGTTGTGCTTCTGACAATGTGTGTTTTCCCGCTATTTTTTATTTTACCTTTATTTAACTAGGCAAGTCAGTTAAGAACAAATTCTTATTTTCAATGACGGCCTACCGGGGAACAGTGGGTTAACTGCCTTGTTCAGGGGCAGAACGACAGATTTGTACCTTGTCAGCTCGGGGATTTGAACTAGTTACTAGTCCAACGCTCTAACCACTGCCGCAGAATAGGTCAACTGTTCTACTATGGGGGGATAGTAGATTGACATAGGATAGTGATACTGCTGTTCCTTACTCATCTGGAGGGAAAGTAAACGTAGGCAACTGATCTAGCATATTCAAAGTCCACATCAGAATTTGTTGAGAAAGACTGCACAAAGTTGCATGATCGACTTGCATGTCCTGTTCATGTGAATGACCATCATCCAAATGTGATTGTCGTTATGGTAGACGCCAGGGGCATATCATTCACTGGGGATGGGGGGGGGACATGCAACGATGTGCTTTAGGACCATGCGGACACCTCAGAGCGGTCGAGTAATCAAATCAAATGTATTTATATAGCCCTTCGTACATCAGCTGATATCTCAAAGTTCTGTACAGAAACCCAGCCTAAAACCACAAACAGCAAGCAATGCAGCTAGGAAAAACTCCCTAGAAAGGCCAAAACCTAGGACAAAACCTAGAGAGGAACCAGGATATGAGGGGTGGCCAGTCCTCTTCTGACTGTGCCGGGTGGAGATTATAACAGAACATGGCCAAGTAGGCTGTTTGGAGTGTTTATCAAACTGGATTAAAAAATATAAGTTAAGCCCCCCCCCCCACTTCTAAAACCAAAGTAATATCTCAGACTGGTTAATAAAAAAAAATTAAAAAGATTGAGATGGGCAAAAGAACACAGATACTGGACAGAGGAACTCTGCCTAGAAGGACAGCGGAGTTGACTCTTCACTGCTGACGTTGAGACTGGTGTTTTGCGGGTACTTTTTAAATGAAGCTGCCAGTTGAGGACTTGTGTTTAGTTTGAGAAACTGACGCCTCACTCTGATGTACTTGTCCTCTTGCTCAGATGTGCACTGTGGCCTCCCACTCCTCTTTCTATTCTGGTTAGACAGTTTGCGCTGTTCTGTGAAGGGAGCAGTACACAGCGTTGTATGAGATTTTTAAGTTTTTTGCCAATGTCTCACATGGAATAGCCTTCATTTCTCAGAATAAGAATAGACTGACGAGTTTCAGAAGAAAGTTATTTGTTTCTGGCCATTTTGAGGCTGTAATCGAACCCACAAATGCTGATGGTCCAGATACTCAACTAGCCTAAAAGCCAGTTTTATTGCTTCTTTAATCAGAACAACAGTTTTCAGCTGTGCTAACATAATTTCAAATGGGTTTTCTAATGATACACTTGGATTAGGTAACACAACATGCCATTGGAACAAAGGAGTGATGTTTGCTGATAATGGGCCTCTGTACGCCTATGTAGATATTCCATTAAACATCAGCCACTTCCAGCTACAATAGGAATTTACAACATTAACAATGTCTACACTGTATTTCAGAACAATATTATGTTATTTTAATGGTGATTTTTTTTATTTAGTTCAAAAACAAGGACATTCCAAGTGACCCCAAACTTCTGAACGGTAGTTAGTGTATATATATATATATATATATATATGTATATGTATATATCCACATAGAATCCCTGTAGGCACACACACTATACACACTCCAGGCAATCAGGAGCTGCGGGACCAGCTGGTCCTCTGGTGGGATGCCAGAAGAGAGAAAGTAGGAGAAAAACACAGTTGTGACTATAGAGATGGATTAGGTAACAGGTAACTGCCAAAATAATGGAAACACGAGTAAATGAGGGATACAAGGTATATTGAAAGCAGGTGCTTCCACACAGGTGTGGTTCCTGAGTTAATTAAGCAATTAACATCCCATCATGCTTAGGGTCATGTATAAAATGCTGGGCAGGACATTATTTTGTCTACCCTGGCTATGCCCCTATAAGATGACAATGGCCCCATCCACAGGGCATGAATGGTCACTGTATGGTTTTATGAGCATGAAAACGATGTAATCCATATGCCATGGCTGTCTCAATTGGGTTGAGATCTGCTGACTGAACACTTATGGGAGATTCTGGAGCAGCTGAGACTGCGTTTTCCACCACCATCAACAAAACACCAAATGATGGAATTTGTCCTGGAAGAAATGGTGTCACATCCCTCCAGTAGAGATCCAGACACTTAGAATCTATGACAAGGTGCATTGAAGCTGTTCTGACTAGTGGTGGGCCAACGACCTATTAGTTGGTGTTTCCTTTATTCTGGCACTTACCTATATGTGTTTCTCTCTCCAATACTGTCTCTAGCTTTTCTCTCTCCAATACTGTCTCTAGCTTTTCTCTCTCCAATACTGTCTCTAGCTTTTCTCTCTCCAATACTGTCTCTAGCTTTTCTCTCTCCAATACTGTCTCTAGCTTTTCTCTCTCTTTCTCTCTTCATCAGCTGAACTGCGTTCTGAATCACCATTCAGTTAATCCCAACACTATCCAACATGTCAATTGTCCCTAAATCGACTCTTAATATGGCAAATGTCTTTCCCATAGTCTGAGGCTGGTTTAATGTTGGGTTGTGTGAGGGATGTAATCTAATAAGGCAGAAGGGAGGGGGGCTGTTTTTACCCTCCTTTGTTTCTGTAGAATTTTCAGTGGTGCATTTATTACTGAAATAAGTGTGTGTGTGTGTGTGTGTGTGTGTGTGTGTGTGTGTGTGTGTTTCTTAAAAAAAAAACATTTATCACCTAACCCAGGTTGGTCCATCTGTCTGCGGACTCTGAGATGCCAGATGAGCTGCTGTACGGGTGGGCCGGACGGCTACCTGTACGCCCTGCTCTCAGTCAACAAGGAGATATAGGACCAGACACTGTGGACGACGCCAGGGTTTCAGAAATACACACACACACACACACACACACACACACACCATGGACCACCATTGCCAAACCTATATTGGAGAGAGAAAGAGAGAGAAAGAGAGAGAAAAGCTAGAGACAGTATTGGAGAGAGAAAAGCTAGAGACAGTATTGGAGAGAGAAAAGCTAGAGACAGTATTGGAGAGAGAAAGAGAGAGAAAAGCTAGAGACAGTATTGGAGAGAGAAAGAGAGAGAGAAAGTTAAGAGGTAATTCAGATTAATGTCAGCAACAAATCCAGTTTTAGAGAAGGAGCTTTAGAAGAACAAAAGGAGGACATTTTTAGAAAATGATAGTTTCTACTGCAGTTCCAGAGAAAGTTATTAAGTTGCCTAGTTGGTGAGACTCTCCAGACACTGTTCTTGAGACGGTAGTGGACCACGGCAGCCATGGCCAACGGCCCCGCACAGGACGGGCACCTTGCGGAGAGTAGAGTGTAGCCTGTTGGCCAGATAGCCAGTGGAGACTAGAGTCTAGCCTGTTGACCAGTGGAGACCAGCCAGTTGACCAGTGGAGTCTAGCCTGTTGACCAGTGGAGACTAGCCAGTTGACCAGTGTAGACTAGCCAGTTGATCAGTGGAGACTAGCATCTAGCCTGTTGGCGTATTAATATAATACATAAATAACATCTATTTAGTCTCAAATAAATAATGAAACATGCTCAATTTGGTTTAAATAATGCAAAAACACAGTGTTTAGAGAAGAAAGTAAAAGTGCAATATGTGCCATGTAAAAAAGCTAACGTTTAAGTTCCTTGCTCAAAACATATGAACATATGAAAGCTGGTGGTTCCTTTTAACATGAATCTTCAATTTTCCCAATTAAGAAGTTTAAGGTTGTAGTTATTATAGGAATTATAGGACTATTTTTGATTTATTTCACCTTTATTTAACCAGGTAGGCAAGTTGAGAACAAGTTCTCATTTACAATTGCGACCTGGCCGAGATAAAGCAAAGCAGTTCGACACATACAACGACACAGAGTTACACATGGAGTAAAACAAACATACAGTCAATAATACAGTAGCAAATGAGTCTATATACAATGTGAGCAAATGAGGTGAGATAAGGGAGGTAAAGGCAAAAAAAGGGCCATGGTGGTGAAGTAAATACAATATAGTAAGTAAAACACTGGAATGGTAGATTTGCTGTGGAAGAATGTGCAAAGTAGAAATAAAAATAATGGGGTGCAAAGGAGCAAAATAAATAAATAAAATAAATACAGTAGGGAAAGAGGTAGTTGTTTGGGCTAAATTATAGGTGGGCTATGTACAGGTGCAGTAATCTGTGAGCTGCTCTGACAGTTGGTGCTTAAAGCTAGTGAGGGGGATAAGTGTTTCCAGTTTCAGAGATTTTTGTAGTTCGTTCCAGTCATTGGCAGCAGATAACTGGAAGGAGAGGCGGAAAGAATTCTTCAAAGAAAGAATTGGTTTTGGGGGTGACCAGAGAGATATACCTGCTGGAGTGCGTGCTACAGGTGGGAGATGCTATGGTGACCAGCGAGCTGAGATAAGGGGGGACTTTACCTAGCAGGGTCTTGTAGATGACATGGAGCCAGTGGGTTTGGCGACGAGTATGAAGCGAGGGCCAGCCAACGAGAGCGTACAGGTCGCAATGGTGGGTAGTATATGGGGCTTTGGTGACAAAACGGATTGCACTGTGATAGACTGCATCCAATTTGTTGAGTAGGGTATTGGAGGCTATTTTGTAAATGACATCGCCGAAGTCGAGGATTGGTAGGATGGTCAGTTTTACAAGGGTATGTTAGGCAGCATGAATGAAGGATGCTTTGTTGCGAAATAGGTAGCCAATTCTAGATTTAACTTTGGATTGGAGATGTTTGATGTGGGTCTGGAAGGAGAGTTTACAGTCTAACCAGACACCTAGGTATTTGTAGTTGTCCACGTATTCTAAGTCAGAGCCGTCCAGAGTAGTGATGTTGGACAGGCGGGCAGGTGCAGGCAGCGATCGGTTGAAGAGCATGCATTTAGTTTTACTTGTATTTAAGAGCAATTGGAGGCCACGGAAGGAGAGTTGTATGGCATTGAAGCTTGCCTGGAGGGTTGTTAACACAGTGTCCAAAGAAGGGCCAGAAGTATACAGAATGGTGTCGTCTGCGTAGAGGTGGATCAGAGACTCACCAGCAGCAAGAGCGACATCATTGATGTATACAGAGAAGAGAGTCGGTCCAAGAATTGAACCCTGTGGCACCCCCATAGAGACTGCCAGAGGTCCGGACAGCAGACCCTCCGATTTGACACACTGAACTCTATCAGAGAAGTAGTTGGTGAACCAGGCGAGGCAATCATTTGAGAAACCAAGGCTGTCGAGTCTGCCGATGAGGATGTGGTGATTGACAGAGTCGAAAGCCTTGGCCAGATCAATGAATACGGCTGCACAGTAATGTTTCTTATCGATGACGGTTAAGATATCGTTTAGGACCTTGAGCGTGGCTGAGGTGCACCCATGACCAGCTCTGAAACCAGAATGCATAGCAGAGAAGGTATGGTGAGATTCAAAATGATCGCTAATCTGTTTGGTGACTTGGCTTTCGAAGACCTTAGAAAGGCAGGGGAGGATAGATATAAGTCTGTAGCAGTTTGGGTCAAGAGTGTGTCCCCCTTTGAAGAGGGGGATGACCGCAGCTGCTTTCCAATATTTGGGAATCTCAGACAACACGAAAGAGAGGTTGAACAGGCTAGTTATAGGGGTGGCAACAATTTCGGCAGATAATTTTAGAAAGAAAGGGTCCAGATTTTCTAGCCCGGCTGATTTGTAGGGGTCCAGATTTTGCAGCTCTTTCTCTTATTTCTCTCTATACCATTTATATTTCATGTGCCTTTGACTATTGGATGTTCTAATAGGTACTTTAGCATTGCCAGCCTAATCTCGGGAGTTGATAGGCTTGAAGTCATAAACAGCTCAATGCTTGAAGCACAGGGAAGAGCTGCTGGCAAACGCTTGAAAGTGCTGTTTGAATGAATGCTTACGAGCCTGCTGCTGCCTACCACCACTCAGTCAGATTGCTCTATCAAATATCAAATCATAGAATTAATTATAATTAATTATAATATAATAAACACAGAAATACGAGCCTTATGTCATTAATATGATCAAATATGATCAAAAACAAAATGTTTATCTTTCAGTGAAATACAGAACCTTTCGGTATTTTATCACACGGGTGGCAACCCTAACTCTAAATATTGCTGTTACACAACCTTCAATGTTATGTCATAATTATGTCAAATTCGCAACGAGCCAGGCGGCACAAACTGCTGCATATACCCTGACTCTGCTTGCACAGAACACAAGGGAAGTGACAATTTCCCTAGTTAATATTGCCTGCTAACATGAATTTATTTTAACTAAATATGCAGGTTTTAAAAGAATACTTCTGTGTATTGATTTTAAGAAAGGCATTGATGTTTATGGTTAGGTACATTTGTGCTTTTTTCACGAATGCACTTTTGTTAAATCATCCCCCGTTTGGCAAAGTTGAAGTAGGCTGTGATTCGATGATAAATTAACAGGCACCGCATTGATTGTATGCAACGCAGGACAAGCTAGTTAACCTAGTAATAGCATCGACCATGTGTAGTTAACTAGTGATTATGTAAAGATTGATAGTTTTTTATAAGATAAGTTTAATGCTAGCTAGCAAATTATCTTGTCTCCTTGCAGCCACAGGGTCCTTTTGACGCTGCACTCGCGTAACATGTGGTCAGCCTGCCACGCAGTTTTCTTGTGGATTGCAATGTAATCAGTGTCCAAAAATGCAGATTACCAAATGTTATGAAAACTTGAAATCAACCCTGCCAATTAAATCGGTCGACCTATAGTTGCTACTACTACATGCAAAAAATGACAGGAGTGGTCCCATAAGATTACATCCACGACCTAGAGCGGTATAACACCGGCGATTGACTTAAACACTTCAACAACGCTGAAAATAAACAAAGACTTTTGCAGAGTTGAACCCACTGTCAAACTGACGCGCAACCGAGAGCCGGAAGAGCTGTCTTTACCTCCTCCTTCCTGACTACCGATGAGCTCTTAAAGTGGCAGCGCACAGTGAAGGCTCCGTACAGGATTTCTCCACACCTGGGCCTCCATCACTCACTAATCCACAGCTATCCACCCTTATCAGCGACCGCAACCATGTTATGGCCTTTCCTTTACTCAGTAACATTCCAAGCCCCTGGGTCATATCCAACCTTAACTGACCCCACCATTAACTTCTGGTGTATAAACCAGACTGCGGCCCTTCTCCTTTCCATAGGATACCTGATGTCTAAGAATAACATGTTCTGACAGAACATAAACATTCTACTTTACTTTACTGACTTTACTGACTTTACTGTCCACATGGGGAAATGTTGTTGCAGTGTCATGTACACATTTAAAGTGGTGTTAAAATACAAAACAAGATTGACAATAAGACTTTCATAACAGTTACATAGCAATAAAAATAGACTAGCCTGCTGACCTTACTGAGTCGATAGGAACATTAGCCTGCTGACCTTACTGAGTCGATAGGAACATTAGCCTGCTGACCTTACTGAGTCGATAGGAACATTAGCCCGAGCTATTTAGCAGGGATATCACACCTAGCACAAATTATTGTCTAGTTCTGTTTTTCCTGCTGAGGGGTGCCCTATACCTGCGCCCAGAGGGGAGTAGTTCAAAGTCCGGGTACAGGGGGTGGCTTGGGTCTAAAATAATTTTGTGAGCCTTGCAGAGGGCCCTGACCTTAAAGATCTCATCCAGGCCTGTCTGTTTGACACCAAGTACCTTGGGGAGGGCCCTGACCTTAAAGATCTCATCCAGGCCTGTCTGTTTGACTCCAAGTACCTTGGGGAGGGCCCTGACCTTAAAGATCTCATCCAGGCCTGTCTGTTGGACTCCAAGTACCTTGGGGAGGGCCCTGACCTTAAAGATCTCATCCAGGCCTGTCTGTTTGACTCCAAGTACCTTGATTGTGTAACAGTACTCTTCTTGCGTTGTGTACAATCAGTCATCGACACGGAACTCCAATATGTAGCCCCAGTCATGTAGCTTTATTCTGTTAGGAACGGCACAAAATTGCACGTCATGCAATGCACGTCTCACCATCCAACTCTGCACTCACGCACTGTACAAAATATATGAACCCCCCCCACCAGACACAGTAAATTGCTAGCTAGTACTGGCGGGAATTCTTTACAACAAAATGCACAACAAATATTCTACAAAAACCGCTGCATCTTATGTGTGATGTTCGAATAACATTTACAAACAATTTGATATAAATTGTACATTTAAATCATCACTTGAGAGTATAAAAATCACTTTTGATGTACAGTGCTTGGCAACCAACAACTTACCGCTGGTTTGGTGCTTGTTCACTGGGACGATTCTAACTGGAACATCCCCCCTCGTAAGCAAGCTACGCAAACCAGCCAATAAGATGCCATGTTGAGTAGGTGAAGGCAAGACAAACTCAAACCAAAAACCCATTGGCTTAACAATAAAGTGACAAGGGGAATCACCAATATAACCCTGTTACACTCCCCCCTACTGAATTCCACTTGCCAAGAAAAATAACAAAATACAAAACGGCACTGTGCAAACATACCAGATACAGAGACACTCAACATATGTACAGAATAATCCAGAGAAAAAAATATATATATACTACCTAATAGAGAAAACTAAAAGGTACAGTGCCTTGCGAAAGTATTCGGCCCCCTTGAACTTTGCGACCTTTTGCCACATTTCAGGCTTCAAACATAAAGATATAAAACTGTATTTTTTTGTGAAGAATCAACAACAAGTGGGACACAATCATGAAGTGGAACGACATTTATTGGATATTTCAAACTTTTTTAACAAATCAAAAACTGAAAAATTGGGCGTGCAAAATTATTCAGCCCCCTTAAGTTAATACTTTGTAGCGCCACCTTTTGCTGCGATTACAGCTGTAAGTCGCTTGGGGTATGTCTCTATCAGTTTTGCACATCGAGAGACTGAACTTTTTCCCATTCCTCCTTGCAAAACAGCTCGAGCTCAGTGAGGTTGGTGGAGAGCATTTGTGAACAGCAGTTTTCAGTTCTTTCCACAGATTCTCGATTGGATTCAGGTCTGGACTTTGACTTGGCCATTCTAACACCTGGATATGTTTATTTTTGAACCATTCCATTGTAGATTTTGCTTTATGTTTTGGATCATTGTCTTGTTGGAAGACAAATCTCCGTCCCAGTCTCAGGTCTTTTGCAGACTCCATCAGGTTTTCTTCCAGAATGGTCCTGTATTTGGCTCCATCCATCTTCCCATCAATTTTAACCATCTTCCCTGTCCCTGCTGAAGAAAAGCAGGCCCAAACCATGATGCTGCCACCACCATGTTTTTCAGTGGGGATGGTGTGTTCAGGGTGATGAGCTGTGTTGCTTTTACGCCAAACATAAGGTTTTGCATTGTTGCCAAAAAGTTCAATTTTGGTTTCATCTGACCAGAGCACCTTCTTCCACATGTTTGGTGTGTCTCCCAGGTGGCTTGTGGCAAACTTTAAACAACACTTTTTATGGATATCTTTAAGAAATGGCTTTCTTCTTGCCACTCTTCCATAAAGGCCAGATTTGTGCAATATACGACTGATTGTTGTCCTATGGACAGAGTCTCCCACCTCAGCTGTAGATCTCTGCAGTTCATCCAGAGTTATCATGGGCCTCTTGGCTGCATCTCTGATCAGTCTTCTCCTTGTATGAGCTGAAAGTGTAGAGGGACGGCCAGGTCTTGGTAGATTTGCAGTGGTCTGATACTCCTTCCATTTCAATATTATCGCTTGCACAGTGCTCCTTGGGATGTTTAAAGCTTGGGAAATCTTTTTGTATCCAAATCCGGCTTTAAACTTCTTCACAACAGTATCTCGGATCTGCCTGGTGTGTTCCTTGTTCTTCATGATGCTCTCTGCGCTTTTAACGGACCTCTGAGACTATCACAGTGCAGGTGCATTTATACGGAGACTTGATTACACACAGGTGGATTGTATTTATCATCATTAGTCATTTAGGTCAACATTGGATCATTCAGAGATCCTCACTGAACTTCTGGAGAGAGTTTGCTGCACTGAAAGTAAAGGGGCTGAATAATTTTGCACGCCCAATTTTTCAGTTTTTGATTTGTTAAAAAAGTTTGAAATATCCAATAAATGTCGTTCCACTTCATGATTGTGTCCCACTTGTTGTTGATTCTTCACAAAAAAATACAGTTTTATATCTTTATGTTTGAAGCCTGAAATGTGGCAAAAGGTCGCAAAGTTCAAGGGGGCCGAAGGCACTGTAAAGCTGTGTATATCAAGGATGCAGACCCTGCTTTAAATCAGTCACTAAATATTCCAGTCATTAGACTATTCTCCTTGAGAATTAGAGTGAAAAGCGGTTGATCAATCCCCTTAGCCCTCATAGGTAAACATGCCTGTCACATGTTAAGTACACTCGGTGACTTTAAAACATCCAAGTAATAAAATAAACCACCATAAGAGACTTTATCATATCCGTCACATTACCATCCTGCAACCTCTAATCATGGTCACAATGATGTAAAAGCAAAACAAATAAAAGATGTCAATACCATTGACCCTCTATTCACATATTTAACCTTCAAGAGCTAACTTTCTGCTGATTCATAATCTCAATCAGTCTTGACACAGGTTTAAATAGCCTTCCTGCCCTTGACCTAATATGACCCCGACTACCTTCAACTGCATAAGGGGTAACAGTGTTGTGTACTGTTGCAATAGTGTGTCCGTCAACACAGTCAGTACGTAACTGATCAGGTAAGGAATGGTCCGCGTTTGGTAGGTCAGTACGGATATCGTAAGCAGACTGGTCAATTAGCTCACTCACTACACTGTTACAGTCTCGGTCAGATTCTTGAAGACTCTCTGATCGAGGCAGACCTTCCAGCTGCAGTATATCATCCACGGAATCCAAAGGTGGAATATCCTGAGCATCCAAGGATCGCACATCACCCTCCAGGCTTGTGTCACCTGTTCCTTCAGAAGACAACTCTGACACCCACACTCTGGTTCTGTACTCAGCACCATCATCCACTGCAGTGTCCATGGTAGCTGAGACCACAAGGCTGTTATTCATGTCCTCAGACTCTGTTAATCCAGACATGTCTGTTCCATCATCAACGGCAGCATGGGGAAGAGGAAGAAAGTTGACTGGCATTATCAGGTTGCGATGTACCGTCTTCTCCCGTCCAGTGGAGCTGTTCTGAATCTTAAAAGTGTGACTGTCAGCATTCAATTCAGTGACAAGGTAGACAGTATCCTCCCAACGGTCAGCGAGCTTCCGCTTTCCCCGCTCCCCCTTGTTAGCCAGCAATACTCGATCCCCAATCTCCACTGGTGCTCCTCTGACTCTTCTGTCATAAAGGTCAGCATGCCTCTTCAACTGCTTCGCTGCAGATGCCTGTGCTGCATTCATGGCTTCTTTCAGATCTCTCCTCAAAGACTGAACAAACTGGTCATAGTCGACAACTTCTGGGTTTTCTATGACAGAGCCAAAGACTATGTCAACAGGCAGTCTTGGCGTCCTCCCAAACATTAGCAGGAAAGGGGCAAAGCCTGTGGTCTCGTGGATTGTACAACTGTATGCAAACGTAAGGGACTTCAGCGCCTGAGGCCATCTGTGCTTTGCTCTCGTTGGCAGGGCCCGGATCATGTTTCCCAAAGTCCTATTCATCCTTTCGCAGGACCCGTTCCCCATCGGATGGTACGGCGTGGTGTGAGACTTCTGAACGCCTGCAACACTCAACAGTTCGGCTATTAAAGCGCGCTCAAAGTTGGCTCCCTGGTCTGAGTGTATACGGCGAGGCATCCCGTAGACACAGAAATAGTTGTTCCACAACTGATGAACTACTGACTTAGCAGACTGGTTCGGACACAAGAAGGCATGAGCCAATTTGGTAAAGTGGTCAGTAACAACGAGCACATCCAAGGAATTGTTTGAAGAATCTTCTGCAGACCAGAAGTCAGACTCAGTTGTCATTATGCTCTCAAGAGGAGCTCTTGCTTCCGGATCAGGAGTCTTGCTCACCACGCATCTCCTGCAGCACTTCACATAAGTTTTTACCTCCCTCTCCAGGCCATGCCAGAAGAACCTCTGTCTTGTCAGGTAGACTGTTCTCTGTTGGCCCTGGTGGCCAGCTTCATCATGGACACCCTTCAACACCATTGCTTTCATGGAGGCTGGAACCACATACAGATACATTTTCCTCTTTGTAACCACATTCTTCGAAACACGATACAGTACACCCATCTTCATGGTCAACTTGTCCCAACTTCTGAGAAGACACAAAACCTCAACACTCTCATGGGCACGCTCGCTCCGGGATGGTCTTCTCCCCCTCTCCACAAAGAAGATGACTTTGCTGATCACGTTGTCATCACGCTGCTTACTCATCAGTAGGTCGTGTGGCAGAACATCGACATCGGTCTGCTCTGATGGCATAACAGCCTGTGGGAGCTGTGGCAACAGCAGTGCATGTGAGCCCACTTCACCCACCCAGCACCTGTGTGAATGAAGAACAGCTGCAACTTCATGTCTTGATAAAGCACCAGATGGGGGGTCAACAGTAGCTTGACAGCTAATGACCACTTCATTGGAGTCAGAGGCTTTGTCAAAGGGGTGGCTGGACCAGCGAAACACATCTTGCACTCTGTCTGTGCGCACAGCATCGGCTTCAGCTAGTAAGGTCTCGTACGGGACTCTTGTCAGGCGATGGAGTGCACTGGGTCGTACGAAGGGCTCTCTGCTCAAAGCATCTGCAACAACATTTATTTTTCCAGGGATGTACTTAATGTCAAACTCGTACGGTGCCAGCTTGGCGACCCATCTCTGTTCACAAGCATCAAGCTTTGGTTTGGTCAGAATGTATGTCAAGGGATTATTATCCGTCCATACCGTGAACTGCTGTCCCCGTAGCCAGTGGTGGAACTTGTCACAGATAGCCCATTTCATGGCAAAGAACTCGAGCCTGTGCACAGGATACCTCGACTGTGCATAACTGAGGGACTTGCTCGCGAAGGCTATAGGTCTCGCTGTAGCTCCCGGTTCCTGCACCTGAGATAGCACAGCACCTAAGCCATTGCTGGATGCATCCACCGAGAGTAGAAAGGGTTTTTCGAAGTTGGGGTGGGCCAATAAAACCTGGTCCAGTAAGGCTTGCTTTAGCTGGAACAAGGCCTGTCTGCATTCTGTTGTCCAGGCGGCAGCTGTCAACTTCCTGACAGGTGAGCTTCGCTTCTTTTTCCAGCGTGGAGCCTTGTGTCCAGTAGTCAATCCAAAGAGAGGCTTTGCAATGGTCGAGCAACCTTCAATGAACTGTTGATAATACACCACCATCCCAAGGAATGACCTCAATTTCTTCTGAGATGGAATGTCAGTGCCATCTTTCATCAGATCAACTTCTGTTACTCCTGTAATGACCCTCACCTTCTCAGGGTCTGTAGCTACACCATCCACACTAATGATATGCCCCAGAAACTTCACAGACCTCTGCAGAAAGTTACACTTTTTTGGCGCCAACTTCAGGTTGTGAGCCTTGAGTCGCCCAAAACCATTTCCAGGCGCTGTATAGCCAGATCTTCAGTGGGCGCATAGACCAAGACATCGTCAAGGTAACACAGCAGGCTAAGAAAGTTCTGATCTCCAAAGATGTTTAGCATCATCCTCATAAAGGTTGCAGGATTATTACATAACCCCTGTGGCATTCGATTGTATTCGTACAATCCAAATGGCGATGTAAAAGCTGTGAATCTCCGGTCATCCTCATGCACTTCCACATTGTAGTAGCCAGAGGTAAGGTCCATTGTCGAGAAAAAGGCATTTCCACCTAACGCAGCCAGCGCGTCAGCCTGGTGAGGGAGTGGGTGGGCGTCTTTGATGGTGCGAGCATTGAGCAAACGAAAATCAGTACAGTCTCAGGTCTCCAGACTTCTTCCATACAAGGACAAGGGGAGAGGCGAACTCACTACTAGACTTCCTTATGATATCACGTTCTTCCATATCATTCAATGCTTGTTTGAGCTTCTCATAATTATTTGGTGAAAGGCGTCGGTAGGGCATCCGAAAGGGTTTCTCATCACTCAGTTGAATGCGGTGAAGACATCCGGAAGCTTTTCCACAATCCAACTTGTGCCTGGAAAAAATAGACTGGTACTCAGCTATGAGCTGGATGAGTTTCTTCTTACCAGCAGGAGACACTTGACAGGAATCGACATCAATATCAGTCAAACCTAAGTCACGTAAGACCTCAGGATCGCTTGAACTGTCAGGTCCGTCAGTATCGTGAAGTTGGCTGGAACCGTCAGTCAGTGTCAAGTCATCTTGGCAGTCAGTGAGTATATCAGCCGTTCTCTGCACTTGCTGCTGTAAAGCTGCTGATGAACCATCATTCACACACGAACAGTCAAAGTCCTCTAGAGCCATGCAAGGAAAGACATCGGCTAGAGTGGCGTTTCGTCTCAATGTCACTGTCTTCTGAGAAGGGTTTATCACTCTAACAGGGAGCCACCCATCCCCCCGCAATAGAGCTACTGTCCTCCCTACCAGTATTGACCTTAGTGTTGACCTTGAACTGCTGGGCTCAATGACAACAGCACTGCCAGCTGATAGATTGAGTGTTTCGTAGTCTGCCCCAGACTAAGTGCTCCTGCATAGGCTCTAGAGTCACAGCCCCTTTTAGTCTCACAGTTCCAACTTTGTCAGGTACTTCACTGTCTCTCCATCTCTCCACATTAGCCATCATATCGATTAGCTTGCTCTCTTCACCCCCGTCACACACAGGAGTATAAACCCTCTTCCAGAGATCTCCATCCGTCTTCAGGTGGCGAATCAAGTGCTTTAGGAGATTGCTGCCCAAGACGAGGTCATCACTCTGGCCTTCAACCACCAGTGTAGGCACAGCAACTCTACATCCGTACACCTCCATCTCCAGCTCACATACTCCCAAAGGCCTCGTCTTCAACCCACCACAACCAACCAAGACTACCTCTGTAGGACTCAATGATGGACTTTTCAACACTCCTGCATGCAACAGTTCAGGTAAGACCCTAGAGCTCAAGGTACAAGCCATGGATCCACTGTCAAGCATAGCTCTCACTTCTACTTCTCCTCCTATTAACACCTTGGCATAGAATAAATCATCATACAGGGAAAGTCTCTGTGTGTTCTGCATTATGATACTCTTCTCAGTCTCCATTTCATCACAAACACTTTTATATACAGACTCCAAATCAACAGCTGATGGGGACTCTACAAAAGGCCCAACACTCTCCCCTTCTACATGCAGGCCTACTAGTTTTCCGGGAGCTGAGCAGTGATTACTGTAGGGACTCCACCAGCTGTGCCCAGAGCTGCGGCCTTGGGGCACTGAGAGCGTGCGTGGTCAGCTACATGACAAAGAAAGCAGAGGTGATTGGCCCTGCAGTGAAAGTAAGTATCATGTCCAGCATCCCCGCACACATTACATGGCCCATTAGACTTCACTTTGCTCCTATTCCCTTTTTGGAACTTATGGTCAGACTGTTGTGGCCTCTGCTCCAGCACACGCTCCAGCATTGCAAGGATACGTTCCATCGGCTCAGCTGAGCCCTGAATAGTCTGGGCTGGGGAAGGCAACGTATTGGGTACTTCCATGTGGGTTCTCACAGCAGGCATGGTGATCGGCATGACAGCACCAACTTCCTGCTTCATTGTTGCGATGGCTGGGGTCAACTTAGATAAGTGAGAGTACCTCCGCTCCCTCCTGTATTCATCCAGCCTCTCATGAACATCTGCAGCAGTCCACTGCTGTAATGGCTTGCACTTAAAAATAAGCGACAGTTCAGCATTAGGGCAATGTCTGATAAACATGACTGTGAGCTCACGAGATGGGTCTTCAACACTTTTTTCCTGTCTCTTTAGACAATCTTCAGCAACCTCCATAGCCCTGTTCAGTCGGAGCCAATATTCAAATGGTTGTTCATCAGTCAGAGGTAATGTGGCATAAAAGACGGCGAGGGGCATGCTTGAAAAAACAGTGTCACTAAAATGTTGTTTCAGTATGTCAAAGATGGGACTCGGGCCTTTAGATAAATCAATGGAGGGATTGCTGCGTATGCCAACTTTAACAACATCGCGGGCCCTTCCCATAAGCCTGCCCATAACCTCAACTGCTTGGTCCATCACAGACACGCCCCTCTTACGCATGTAAACCATTACCATATCCTCCCACTCATGCACTGTGCACTTTTCAGAGCCATCCCCCCGAAAGTACACCGGTTCCCTGATATCAGACTTCAATACCAGGTTCAGGCCTGACATATCCATACCCCTCGAGCTGCATACACTCCCCATAACATTGTCCCCAACATGTCCAACAATTGCCTTTGACTCCAAACAGGAGGCAATGTTCTCCCCAATGAAATGACCAATCTGCTGTACTATGTCTGCTATGAAATCCATGGAGACCTCCCCACTCCCTGTGTTTGGCAAAATTCTTTCATACACATCCTTGGGCATGTCCATGGGTAAACTATCATCAAAACCCTCCAGTTTGGGCATAGGTATAGAAGTAACTGGAATTTTGGCTGAACCCCTACCAACAGATAGTGACAGATTAAATGACAGGAAACCCCTACCTCTCCCAACACCTTCCATTTTAACAATGGGAAATCAACACCCTAATAAAAATGTAAATAGCAAAACATGTATATATATATATATATATATATATATATATATTTTTTTTTAACCTCATGTCAAAATCTAACCTATATCTAGTACATTGGTAAAAACTCACCCTACTTATCAGATATACATTAGAATTGCAATTAAACAAGTAACACAAAAGTTATCATTTATCTTTGAAGAGCCTCATCCAGAGAAATCATCAATTTCGATAATAAAACGTTCTAGTGGTGCCCTCTTGTGGCGAAATGCGATATCGCCATAAACTGCACCAGCAACGTCTTATCTGATTCTTCAACAGCAACCACGCCGAAGTTCTGAGATGGAAATCCAGCGGAGGATGATCCGATCCAGAAGAACGGTCACGGCACCACTGTAACAGTACTCGTCTTGCGTTGTGTACAATCAGTCATCGACACAGAACTCCAATATGTAGCCCCAGTCATGTAGCTTTATTCTGTTAGGAACGGCACAAAATTGCACGTCATGCAATGCACGTCTCACCATCCAACTCTGCACTCACGCACTGTACAAAATATATGAACCCCCCCCACCAGACACAGTAAATTGCTAGCTAGTACTGGCGGGAATTCTTTACAACAAAATGCACAACAAATATTCTCCAAAAACCGCTGCATCTTATGTGTGATGTTCGAATAACATTTACGAACAATTTGATATAAATTGTACATTTAAATCATCACTTGAGAGTATAAAAATCACTTTTGATGTACAGTGCTTGGCAACCAACAACTTACCGCTGGTTTGGTGCTTGTTCACTGGGACGATTCTAACTGGAACATCCCCCCTCGTAAGCAAGCTACGCAAACCAGCCAATAAGATGCCATGTTGAGTAGGTGAAGGCAAGCCATAACTAAAACCAAAAACCCATTGGCTTAACAATAAAGTGACAAGGGGAATCACCAATATAACCCTATTACACTTGCTGTGGTGATAATCCTTCTCTGCATATTTCTCTGGCTGACAGTGGCATTGCCAAATCAATAAACAATACAAAAAGTTAAAATACTCTCAATGAAAGATTTGTAAAACAGTGTCAGTATAGTACAGTCTACATTAAAAGATCCCAGCTTTTTGAGAAAGTACAGTCTCTGTTGGATCTTTTTGTAGATCAGATCTGTACATTTACTCCACTGAAGCTTATTGTCCAAGAGGACACCCAGATATTTGTATTCCTCTACAATCTCTATGTTCTGACCTCTGATAGATGTTACAGAGGAAGGTGTTGTACGCTTCCTGAAGTCTAAGCACATATCTTTGGTCTTGTTGGTATTGAGGACCAAGTGTAATTCCTCACACCACTCTACAAAGTCATCTAGGACCGGGCCATGGTGTTCCTCGTCATCATGCAACAGGCTGATCAAGGCAGTGTCATCAGCGAACTTAACGAGGTGTCTGTCAGGATGGGAACTAGTACAACTATGTGTACAGGAGTGGTGACAAGACACATCCCTGAGGAGAGCCTGTGTTGGTGTTGCGTATGTCCGACACGTGGGGACCTATTTTGACTCGCTGTGAGCGAAGTCCAACAGCCACAAAACCAGCCCCCCATCTAAGGAGAAGTCCTGAATGAGTCTCTGTGCCAGAATGTAGGGCTGGATTGTGTTGAAGGCAGAAGAAAAGTCAACAAACAGAACCCTGACATGGGATTTGGCTCTAGATGTCTATAGACCATGTTAATACCCCCTCTAGATGTCTATAGACCATGTTAATACCCCCTCTAGATGTCTATAGACCATGTTAATACCCCCTCTAGATGTCTATGGACCATGTTAATACCCCCTCTAGATGTCTATAGACCATGTTAATACCCCCTCTAGATGTCTATAGACCATGTTAATACCCCCTCTAGATGTCTATAGACCATGTTAATACCCCCTCTAGATGTCTATAGACCATGTTAATACCCCTCTAGATGTCTATAGACCATGTTAATACCCCTCTAGATGTCTATAGACCATGTTAATACCCCTCTAGATGTCTATAGACCATGTTAATACCCCCTCTAGATGTCTATAGACCATGTTAATACCCCCTCTAGATGTCTATAGACCATGTTAATACCCCCTCTAGATGTCTATAGACCATGTTAATACCCCTCTAGATGTCTATAGACCATGTTAATACCCCCTCTAGATGTCTATAGACCATGTTAATACCCCCTCTAGATGTCTATAGACCATGTTAATACCCCCTCTAGATGTCTATAGACCATGTTAATACCCCCTCTAGATGTCTATAGACCATGTTAATACCCCCTCTAGATGTCTATAGACCATGTTAATACCCCCTCTAGATGTCTATAGACCATGTTAATACCCCCTCTAGATGTCTGTAGACCATGTTAATACCCCCTCTAGATGTCTATAGACCATGTTAATACCCCCTCTAGATGTCTATAGACCATGTTAATACCCCCTCTAGATGTCTGTAGACCATGTTAATACCCCCTCTAGATGTCTATAGACCATGTTAATACCCCCTCTAGATGTCTATAGACCATGTTAATACCCCCTCTAGATGTCTATAGACCATGTTAATACCCCTCTAGATGTCTATAGACCATGTTAATACCCCTCTAGATGTCTGTAGACCATGTTAATACCCCTCTAGATGTCTATAGACCATGTTAATACCCCCTCTAGATGTCTGTAGACCATGTTAATACCCCCTCTAGATGTCTATAGACCATGTTAATACCCCTCTAGATGTCTATAGACCATGTTAATACCCCCTCTAGATGTCTATAGACCATGTTAATACCCCCTCTAGATGTCTGTAGACCATGTTAATACCCCTCTAGATGTCTATAGACCATGTTAATACCCCCTCTAGATGTCTATAGACCATGTTAATACCCCCTCTAGATGTCTATAGACCATGTTAATACCCCCTCTAGATGTATATAGACCATGTTAATACCCCCTCTAGATGTCTATAGACCATGTTAATACCCCCTCTAGATGTCTATAGACCATGTTAATACCCCCTCTAGATGTCTGTAGACCATGTTAATACCCCCTCTAGATGTCTATAGACCATGTTAATACCCCCTCTAGATGTCTATAGACCATGTTAATACCCCCTCTAGATGTCTATAGACCATGTTAATACCCCCTCTAGATGTATATAGACCATGTTAATACCCCCTCTAGATGTCTATAGACCATGTTAATACCCCCTCTAGATGTCTATAGACCATGTTAATACCCCCTCTAGATGTCTATAGACCATGTTAAGGAGGGTAAGAATGGCATCATCAACTCCTCTGCTAGGCAAACTGAAATGGGCCGAGGAGCTTCTGGGTGACTGAGAATATGACTTTTCACAATTTTCTCAAGGCATTTCATTACTAAGGATGTCAAGGCAACAGGGAGGTAGTCATTCAGCAGAGGGATTAGATGCCTCAGGAATTGGTATAACTATTGAGTTTTTCCACAATGCTGGTACATGTTGCTGGTCGAGCGAGGATTGGAAAATGTCTGTTAAAACACCAGCCAGTTGTTCAGCACAGTGCATTAACACATGTACACTTATTGTCTGGGCTTTTGTATACGTTGCATATTCTGAACAACTTCAAAACATCACCCTGTTTAGCAACAACCCTCGCAAACATTTGTAATGATGCTTCCGTTTGTTTTTTACCTCTGACACAATGTTGTCTGATTCAAATCTTGAGAAGAAAATATCCAGCTCATTAGCCATGTTCTGGCGCTCATATCTCCCAAGGTCAGCACTGGTTTTTCATAGCTATTTTGATACCCAAGGCTTATTGTTAAAGAAGATTGTACAGGTTTTATTAGGCACAACGGACTCAACACAAAAGCTTACATGGTCTGAAACAACATCTGTGAGTTCATCAAGATCAGAGCTGCTGTCCTCAAATACCTCCCACATAGTACAGTCAAAACACTGCTGGAGACAAGTGTTATACCTCCCACATAGTACAGTCAAAACACCCCTGAAGACCAGATACCTCCCACATAGTTCAGTCAAAACAAATCAAATCAAATAAAATAAAATTTATTTATATAGCCCTTCGTACATCAGCTGATATCTCAAAGTGCTGTACAGAAACCCAGCCTAAAACCCCAAACAGCAAGCAATGCAGGTGTAGAAGCACGGTGGCTAGGAAAAACTCCCTAGAAAACAACCCTGGATACCAAATACCTCACACATAGTACAGTCAAAACACTCCTGAAAACAAGTGTTATACCTCCCACATAGTACAGTCAAAACACCCCTGAAGACCAGATACCTCCCACATAGTTCAGTCAAAACAACCCTGGATACCAAATACCTCCCACATAGTACAGTCAAAACACTCCTGAAAACAAGTGTTATACCTCCCACATAGTACAGTCAAAACACCCCTGAAGACCAGATACCTCCCACATAGTTCAGTCAAAACAACCCTGGATACCAAATACCTCACACATAGTACAGTCAAAACACTCCTGAAAACAAGTGTTATACCTCCCACATAGTACAGTCAAAACACCCCTGAAGACCAGATACCTCCCACATAGTTCAGTCAAAACAACCCTGGATACCAAATACCTCACACATATTACAGTCAAAACACTCCTGGGGACAAGTGATACTGTTGTCACTCCAGACCTGGACAGTTTTAACTGTGGGTTTCTTAGTAGGTTGGCCTGAGGTAGACCTTGGCCTGGGGTAGACCACATTGTGGTCTGATGTCCCCACGGGAGGGCTGGTGGTGGCTAGGAACGCCTTTGGTATTGTCCCGTGGCACAAATCAAGAGTCCTATTTTTCCTAGTGTGACATTTCACAAACTGGTGGTATGTGTGCATCACAGGGATGTCATTATGGACCAGAACCCAGCCAGTATCACAGGGATGTCATTATGGACCAGAACCCAGCCAGTATCACAGGGATGTCATTATGGACCAGAACCCAGCCAGTATCACAGGGATGTCATTATGGACCAGAACCCAGCCTGTATCACAGGGATGTCATTATGGACCAGAACCCAGCCTGTATCACAGGGATGTCATTATGGACCAGAACCCAGCCAGTATCACAGGGATGTCATTATGGACCAGAACCCAGGAAGTATCACAGGGATGTCATTATGGACCAGAACCCAGCCAGTATCACAGGGATGTCATTATGGACCAGAACCCAGCCTGTATCACAGGGATGTCATTATGGACCAGAACCCAGCCAGTATCACAGGGATGTCATTATGGACCAGAACCCAGGAAGTATCACAGGGATGTCATTATGGACCAGAACCCAGCCTGTATCACAGGGATGTCATTATGGACCAGAACCCAGCCAGTATCACAGGGATGTCATTATGGACCAGAACCCAGGAAGTATCACAGGGATGTCATTATGGACCAGAACCCAGCCAGTATCACAGGGATGTCATTATGGACCAGAACCCAGCCTGTATCACAGGGATGTCATTATGGACCAGAACCCAGCCTGTATCACAGGGATGTCATTATGGACCAGAACCCAGCCAGTATCACAGGGATGTCATTATGGACCAGAACCCAGCCTGTATCACAGGGATGTCATTATGGACCAGAACCCAGCCTGTATCACAGGGATGTCATTATGGACCAGAACCCAGCCAGTATCACAGGGATGTCATTATGGACCAGAACCCAGGAAGTATCACAGGGATGTCATTATGGACCAGAACCCAGCCAGTATCACAGGGATGTCATTATGGACCAGAACCCAGGAAGTATCACAGGGATGTCATTATGGACCAGAACCCAGGAAGTATCACAGGGATGTCATTATGGACCAGAACCCAGCCAGTATCACAGGGATGTCATTATGGACCAGAACCCAGGAAGTATCACAGGGATGTCATTATGGACCAGAACCCAGCCAGTATCACTTCCCTTGGACCTAAGGCTCACATCAAGGCCAACCCACCAGCTGTCGCCAACCATCACATCGGTCTTTCATCATTACTACAAACATAACATTCCATAACAAAACAAATAAAGACAGTTAAGTTGCTGTTCCTCAAAAAAGGTTATTGGAAATTATTTTGCGATATTTCTCCTTAAAGCAAAAAGTTAAGAAGAAATCAGATTCTTTCAAATAAATTTAATGGAAATGTTAGTTACAAAATTGTTAAACCCTCATCTTAAACTCAGGGCAGAGTAAACAGCTCATGAATGAAATTGAACATGTTTAATTTACTCAAACTTCCTCTGAAAGTTTCAGTATTTATTATTTTAAACCCAAGAATATGTTGTAGAACAGTCATCTCAGTAGGAAATATGCTAACATGATTACCATTGCTAGCTAGATAGCTAGCTAAAACAGTTGCCTAGCAACACATCTTAATTAGATTTGTAAAGAAGATATTTGAGAAGTTTGTAAGGAAAATCATTAAAGCTTAAGATATTGTTGAGGAATTGCACTTACGAACTATGTTTTCTTTAGAAGAGTCTTAATAAGTGTTTGCATAAGAAGTTTTTTGTGAATCTGGGCCCAGATCTGTAGAGGGATAGAGGTAAGGTGACCAGATTTCTGAAATAAAAATGGGGGACAATTCCCAGGTTCATGTATTTAGTCTAACAGGCACACTGTGATAGAGAAAACAACTATACTACAGAAACACTTCAGACTGATAACAAGTTCAAACAGGTGCCATTAATACAGGTAATGAGTGGAGGACAGAGGAGCCTCTTAAAGAAGCAGTTACAGATGCATGAGAGCCAGAAATCTTGCTTGTTTGTAGGTGACCAAATACTTATTTCCCACCGTAATTTGCAAATAAATTCATAAAAAATCCTACAATGTGATTTTCTGGATTTTTTTCCTCATTTTGTCTGTCATAGTTGAAGTGTACCTATGATGACAATTACAGGCCTCTCATTTTTTTAAGTGGGAGAACTTGCACAATTGGTGGTTGACTAAATACTTTTTTGCCCCACTATGTGTATGTATATATAGAGAGAGATGGAGATGGAGCATGGCGGTTACCCACTTCAAAGAGAACGACATCCCACACTCTAACCTGGCTATTTTAGCGTCTGTGGTAATGTGCTTACCCAAATTAATGATATATATATATCATTCATTTGGGTAAGCACATTACCACAGACGCTAATCTAGCCAGGTTAGAGTGTGGGATGTCGTTCTCTTTGAAGTGGGTAACCACCATGCTCCATCTCTGACTAAGCGGTGTCTCAAATGTTTTCCATTCTTCAAGCGATCCCCCCCTTTATGGAACTCTTGCAGGCCAGTAACCTCGTCAAACAATGCATCCTCATTGATGTTCACATTGGGGCATTTTTCCTGCAGTGTGACTGGTGCCTCCTGGATCTCTTCCCACTGAGGTTGCCTTTTTAAAAGGAGACCATGTAAATATTTTAGATTATCTGTGGGCTTTCCCCAATGCTTGCAAGTAGTTCACAGCCGTAGTGAAGAATGATTGGGATGTTTTGAGAAAGCTCTCTTTAGACATGACTCCATTTTCCTCTAGTTCTCTCAGAAGTCCTCTGACCAAAACTGGAATGAAGTTGTCAACACGCCTTGCAGTCAATTTTGCCTCAACGTTTCTCAGAATTGCAGCGGACTCCACAGCACAGTGGTTCTGGCCTCCAAGCCTCTTGATCGTGTCACTGAATACGGTCAGGTTTCCATGGACAAAGGCCAGCCAAAGTTCCGTCAGTGGATCTTCAAACATTGTTCGCAGGACAACAGGGCATTTGTCTTCAGAAAGAAAAAAGGATTTCAATGGCACATACCTTTTCAGCACCCTTTCTAGAGCAGGGAGCATGGACAGCCAGCAAACATTGCTGTGTCCTAAAATGTTATGGTACTCCTGGCAAACAAACTCACAAAAACTCTTCAGTCTTTCTACTCTGATGGCGAAAATATGAAAATATCTATGTGAGCAGGTACTCAACATCATGGAGAATCATATCCAAAGCTGTTCTGGCCGTGTTATGAATGATGTGGGCAGGACAACCTAAGCCAATCACCTCCCACTGCACAGCATTTTTTAAACATTTGGTATGGACATTGACCCTTCCCAGCCTATTCAGTCCTCCAATGTTGGTATTTGTGTTGTCGGCAGAGAATTCCACAACTTTGTTTTGCAGGTTACATTTTTGGATGACCACCAGGACCTCAGCTGCAATCTCCTCTGCTGTTTCTCCATTCAATTCTACAAAATCAAGCAGTTTTGTTTCCACAGATGTGCTGCCATCATATATCTGACTACTACTGGCAGCAGCTTTACATGTCCATAATTGGACACATCAATGGACAGGGACACAAATTCAACCTGGTCTAGGTCCTGTGTTACCAAAGTATTTGCCCATGGTGCTAACATGTTACTCACTATGGCTTCACATTTTGTCCTAGCACATGTATACTTTGGCTCATAAAGCTTCCGTGTCAGTTGTGCTGTGCAGTCCATTGATCTGTAACTATGACTGTGTCGCATAGTGTGGTATGCAAAGACACCCTCCTGTACAGCTAAACCATATTATTCTTGGGAAGGCTCTACCTTCTTGAAGAATGTGGTGGCAGAGGACATACCAACAAGGCCAATCAGAGAGGCTTTATGCTTTTTTCGTCTGTTGATGTTCTACCACTGCCATTCTTCTCCTGCTGCCAATTGAAAAAGAGGAACTACGAAGGGTGCAGTGAACCATTCTATCGTCTTGACCTGAGCGTATAAATGGAAATTCTCTCATCATGTTGTCATTAAAATGTCATTTCCGTTTCTTGGAAAGAGCCATTGTACCTCCTTACACGCTTCTTCTTCACTCTCTTTTCCTTCTCCTCCAAACACTCTCCTCTATTCTTCACTCATCTACATTCTTTCTTTCTTCCCTTACTTCTTTCTTCCCTTCCTTCTTTCTTTCTTCCCTTCCTTCTTTCTTTCTTCCTTCTTTCTTTCTTCCCTTCCTTCTTTCTTTCATTCTTTCTTCCCTTCTTTCTTTCTTTCCTTTCTTTCTTCCCTTCCTTCTTTTTTCTTCCTTTCCTTCTTTCTTTCTTTCTTTCTTTCTTCCCTTCCTTCCTTCCTTTATCTTTCTTCCCTCCCTTCTTTTTTTCTTCCTTTCCTTCTTTCTTCCCTTCCTTCTTTCTTTCCTTTCTTTCTTTCTTCCCTTCCCTTCCTTCCTTTCTTCCCTTCCTTCTTTCTTTCTTTCTTTCTTTCTTCCCTTCCTTCTTTCTTTCCTTTCTTTCTTCCCTTCCTTCTTTTTCTTTCCTTCCTTCTTTTTTTCTTCCTTTCCTTCTTCCCTCCTTCCTTCTTTCTTTCTTCCTTCCTTCTTTCTTTCTTTCTTTCCTTTCTTTCTTTCTTCCCTTCCTTCTTTCTTTATTTCCTTCCTTCTTTTTTTCTTCCTTTCCTTCTTTCTTCCCTTCCTTCTTTCCTTTCTATCTTTCTTCCCTCCCTTCTTTTTTCTTCCTTTCCTTCTTTCTTCCCTTCCTTCTTTCTTTCTTTCCTTTCTTTCTTTCTTCCCTTCCTTCCTTCTTTCTTTCTTCCCTTCCTTCTTTTTTCTTCCTTTCCTTCTTTCTTCCCTTCCTTCCTTCCTTCCTTTCTTTCTTCCCTCTCTTCTTTTTTTTCTTCCTTTCCTTCTTTCTTCCCTTCCTTCTTTCTGTCTTTCTTCCCTTCTTTCATTCTTTCTTTCCTTCCTTCCTTCTTTCTTTCTTTCCTTTCTTCCCTTCCTTCTTTATTTCTTCCCTTCTTTCTTTCTTTCTTCTCTTCCTTCTTTCTTTCCTTCCTTCTTTCCTTTCGTTCCCTTCTTTCTTTCTTTCTTTCCCTTCCTTCTTTCTTTCTTTCCTCTCTTCCTTCTTTCTTCCCTTCTTTCTTTCTTTCTTTCTTTCTTTCTTCCCTTCCTTCTTTCTTTCTTCCCTTCCTTCCTTCCTTCCTTCTTTCTTTCTTTCTTCCCTTCCTTCCTTCTTTCTTTATTTCTTTCTTCCCTTCCTTCTTTCTTTCTTTCTTTCCTTCCTTCTTTCTTTCTTTCTTTCCTTCTTTCCTTCTTTCTTTCTTTCTTTCTTTCTTTCTTTCTTTCTTTCTTTCTTTCCTCCCTTCCTTCTTTCTTTCTTTCCTTCTTTCTTTCTTTCTTTCTTTCTTTCTTTCTTCCCTTCCTTTTCTTTCTTCCCTTCCTTCTTTCCTTCTTCCTTTCCTTCCTTCTTTCTTTCTTTCTTCCCTTCCTTCTTTTCTTTCTTTCCTTTCTTTCTTTCTTCCCTTCCTTCTTTCTTTCTTTCTTCCTTTCCTTCTTTTTTTCTTCCTTTCCTTCTTTCTTTCTTCCCTTCCTTCCTTCTTTCTTTCTTTCCTTTCTTTCTTTCTTCCCTTCTTTCTTTCTTTCTTTCCTTTCTTCCTTCTTTTTTTCTTCCCTCCCTTCTTTTTTTCTTTCTTCCCTTGCTTCTCTTTCTTTCCTTTCTTTCTTCCCTTCCTTCGTTCTTTCTTTCTTCCCTTCCTTCTTTCTTTCTTTCTACCCTTCTTTTTTCTTCCTTTCCTTCTTTCTTTATTTCTTTCTTTCTTTCTTTCTTTCTTCCCTTCCTTCTTTCTTTCCTTCCTTCCTTCTTTCTTTCTTTCTTTCCTCCCTTCCTTCTTTCTTTCTTTCTTTCTTTCCTTCCTTCTTTCTTTCTTTCTTTCTTTCTTCCCTTCCTTCTTTCTTTCTTTCTACCCTTCCTTCTTTCCTTCTTCCTTTCCTTCCTTCTTTCTTTCTTCCCTTCCTTCTTTTCTTTCCTTTCTTTCTTTCTTCCCTTCCTTCTTTCTTTCTTTCTTTCCTTCTTTTTTTCTTCCTTTCCTTCTTTCTTTCTTCCCTTCCTTCCTTCTTTCTTTCTTTCCTTTCCTTCCTTCCTTCTTTCTTCCCTTCCTTCTTTCTTTCTTTCTTTCCTCCCTTCCTTCTTTCTTTCTTTCTTTCCTTCCTTCTTTCTTTCTCTCCTCCCTTCTTTTTTCTTCCTTTCCTTCTTCCTTTCCTTCCTTCTTTCTTTCTTCCCTTCCTTCTTTTCTTTCTTTCCTTTCTTTCTTTCTTCCTTCTTTTTTTCTTCCTTTCCTTCTTTCTTTCTTCCCTTCCTTCTTTCTTTCTTCCCTTCCTTCTTTCTTTCTTCCTTCTTTCTTTCTTCCCTTCCTTCTTTCTTTCATTCTTTCTTCCCTTCCTTCTTTCTTTCTTTCTTCCCTTCTTTTTTCTTCCTTTCCTTCATTCTTTCTTCCTTTCTTCCCTTCCTTCTTTCTTTCTTTCTTTCTTTCCTTTCTTTCTTCCCTTCCTTCTTTCTTTCTTTCTTTCTTCCCTTCTTTTTTTCTTCCTTTCCTTCTTTCTTTCTTTCTTTCTTTCTTCCCTTCCTTCCTTCCTTTATCTTTCTTCCCTCCCTTCTTTTTTTCTTCCTTTCCTTCTTTCTTCCCTTCCTTCTTTCTTTCCTTTCTTTCTTTCTTCCCTTCCCTTCCTTCCTTTCTTCCCTTCCTTCTTTCTTTCTTTCTTTCTTTCTTCCCTTCCTTCTTTCTTTCCTTTCTTTCTTCCCTTCCTTCTTTCTTTCTTTCTTTCTTTCTTCCCTTCTTTTTTTCTTCCTTTCCTTCTTTCTTTCTTTCTTTCTTCCCTTCCTTCTTTCTTTCTTTCTTTCCTTTCTTTCTTTCTTCCCTTCCTTCTTTCTTTATTTCCTTCCTTCTTTTTTTCTTCCTTTCCTTCTTTCTTCCCTTCCTTCTTTCCTTTCTATCTTTCTTCCCTCCTTCTTTTTTTCTTCCTTTCCTTCTTTCTTCCCTTCCTTCTTTCTTTCTTTCCTTTCTTTCTTTCTTCCCTTCCTTCCTTCTTTCTTTCTTCCCTTCCTTCTTTTTTTCTTCCTTTCCTTCTTTCTTTCTTTCTTCCCTTCCTTCCTTCCTTTCTTTCTATCTTTCTTCCCTCTCTTCTTTTTTTCTTCCTTTCCTTCTTTCTTCCCTTCCTTCTTTCTGTCTTTCTTCCCTTCTTTCATTCTTTCTTTCCTTCCTTCTTTCTTTCCTTTCTTCCCTTCCTTCTTTATTTCTTTCTTCTCTTCCTTCTTTCTTTCCTTCCTTCTTTCCTTTCGTTCCCTTCCTTCTTTCTTTCTTTCCCTTCCTTCTTTCTTTCTTTCCTCTCTTCCTTCTTTCTTCCCTTCTTTCTTTCTTTCTTTCTTTCTTCCCTTCCTTCTTTCTTTCTTTCTTCCCTTCCTTCCTTCTTTCTTTCTTTCTTTCTTCCCTTCCTTCTTTCTTTCTTTCTTCCCTTCCTTCTTTCTTTCTTTCCTTCCTTCTTTCTTTCTTTCTTTCTTTCTTTCTTTCTTTCTTTCCTTCTTTCTTTCTTTCTTTCTTTCTTTCTTTCTCCTTCCTTCTTTCTTTCTTTCTTTCTTTCTTTCTTTCTTTCTTTCTTTCTTTCTTTCTTTCTTCCCTTCCTTCTTTCTTTCTTTCTTTCCTTCCTTCTTTTCTTTCCTTTCTTTCTTTCTTTCTTCCTTCCTTCTTTCTTTCTTTCTTTCCTTCTTTTTTCTTCCTTTCCTTCTTTCTTTCTTCCCTTCCTTCCTTCTTTCTTTCTTTCCTTTCCTTCCTTCTTTCTTCCCTTCCTTTTTTTTCTTTCCTCCTTCCTTCTTTATTTCTTTCTTTCCTTCTTTCTTTCTCTCCTCCCTTCCTTCTTTCTTTCCTTCCTTCTTTCTTTCTTTCCTTCCTTCTTTCTTTCTTTATTTCTTTCTTCCCTTCCTTCTTTCTTTCTTTCTTTCTTTCTTTCTTCCCTTCCTTCTTTCTTTCTTTCCTTCCTTCTTTCTTTCTTTCCTCCCTTCCTTCTTTCTTTCTTTCTTTCCTTCCTTCTTTCTTTCTTTCTTTCTTTCTTCCCTTCCTTCTTTCTTTCTTTCTACCCTTCCTTCTTTCCTTCTTCCTTTCCTTCCTTCTTTCTTTCTTTCTTCCTTCCTTCTTTTCTTTCCTTTCTTTCTTTCTTCCCTTCCTTCTTTCTTTCTTTCCTTCTTTTTTCTTCCTTCCTTCTTTCTTTCTTCCTTCCTTCCTTCTTTCTTTCTTTCTTTCTTCCCTTCCTTCTTTCTTTCTTTCTTTCCTTCCTTCTTTCTTTCTTTCCTCCCTTCTTTCTTTCTTTCTTTCCTTCTTTCTTTCTTTCTACCCTTCCTTCTTTTTTTCTTCCTTTCCTTCTTCCTTTCCTTCCTTCTTTCTTTCTTTCTTCCCTTCCTTCTTTTCTTTCTTTCCTTTCTTTCTTTCTTCCCTTCCTTCTTTTTTTCTTCCTTTCCTTCTTTCTTTCTTCCCTTCCTTCCTTCTTTCTTCCTTTCCTTCCTTCTTTCTTTCTTTCTTCCCTTCCTTCTTTTCTTTCTTCCCTTCCTTCTTTCTTTCTTTCTTTCTTCCTTTCTTTTTTTCTTCCTTTCCTTCTTTCTTTCTTCCCTTCCTTCCTTCTTTCTTTCCTTTCTTCCCTTCCTTCTTTCTTTCTTTCTTTCTTCCCTTTCTTTTTTTCTTTCTTCCCTTCCTTCCTTCTTTCTTCCTTTCCTCAAATCAAATCAAATCAAATCCTTCTTTCTTTCTTTCTTTCTTCCCTTCCTTCTTTCTTTCTTTCTTTCTTTCCTTCTTTCTTTCCTTCCTTCTTTCTTTCTTTCCTCCCTTCTTTCTTTCTTCCCTTCTTTCTTTCTTTCTTCCCTTCCTTCTTTCTTTCTTTCTTTTTTCCCTTCTTTCTTTCTTTCTTTCTTTCTTTCTTTCCTTCTTTCTTTCTTTCTTTCCTCCCTTCCTTCTTTCCTTCTTTCTTCCATTCTTTCTTTCTTTCTTCCCTTCCTTCTTTCTTTCTTTCTTTTTTCCCTTCTTTCTTTCTTTCCTTCCTTCTTTCTTTCTTTCTTTCTTTCCTCCTTCCTTCTTTCTTTCTTTCCTTCCTTCCATCTTTCTTTCTTTCTTCCCTTCCTTTCTTTCCTTCCTTCTTTCTTTCATTCTTTCTTCCCTTCCTTCAAACTTTCTTTCCTTCCTTTCTTTCTTCCCTTCCCTTCTTTCTTTCATTCTTTCTTCCCTTCCTTCTTTCTTCCTTCCTTCCTTCTTCCTTCCTTCCTTCTTCCTCTTTCCTTCCTTCTTTCTTTCTTTCCTTCATTCCTTCTTTCTTTCTTTCTTTCTTTCTTCCCTTCCTTCTTTCTTCCCTTCCTTCTTTCTTTCTTTCTTCCCTTCTTTCTTTCTTTCTTTCTTCCCTTCCTTCTTTCTTTCTTTCTTCCCTTCCTTCTTTCTTTCTTTCTTTCCTTCTTTCTTTCTTTCTTTCTTTCCTTCTTTCTTTCTTTCTTTCCTTCCTTTCTTTCTTCCCTTCCCTTCTTTCTTCCCTTCCTTCTTTCTTCCTTCCTTCTTTCTATCCTTCCTGCCTTCCTTCTTTCTTCCATTCCTTCTTTCTTTCCTTCTTTCTTTCTTTCCTTTCTTCCCTTATTTCTTTCTTTCTTTCCTTCCTTCTTTCTTCCCTTCCTTCTTTTTTCTTCCTTTCCTTCTTTCTTTCTTTCCTTCCTTCCTTCCTTTCTTTCTTCCCTCTTCTTTTTTTTCTTCCTTTCCTTCTTTCTTCCCTTCCTTCTTTCTGTCTTTCTTCCCTTCTTTCATTCTTTCTTTCCTTCCTTCCTTCTTTCTTTCTTTCCTTTCTCCCCTTCCTTCTTTATTTCTTCCCTTCTTTCTTTCTTTCTTCTCTTCCTTCCTTCTTTCCTTTCGTTCCCTTCCTTCTTTCTTTCTTTCTTTCCCTTCCTTCTTTCTTTCTTTCCTCTCTTCCTTCTTTCTTCCCTTGCTTCTCTTTCTTTCCTTTCTTTCTTCCCTTCCTTCGTTCTTTCTTCCCTTCCTTCTTTCTTTCTTTCTTCCATTCTTTCTTTCTTTCTTCCCTTCTTTCTTTCTTTCTTTCTTTCTTTCTTTCCTTCCTTCCTTCTTTCTTTCTTCCCTTCTTTCTTTCTTTCTTTTTTCCCTTCTTTCTTTCTTTCTTTCTTTCCTTCCTTCTTTCTCTCTTTCCTCCTTCCTTCTTTCCTTCTTTCTTCCCTTCTTTCTTTCTTTCTTCCCTTCCTTCTTTCTTTCTTTTTTTTTTTCCCTTCTTTCTTTCTTTCCTTCCTTCTTTCTTTCTTTCCTTCCTTCCTTCCTTCTTCCTTTCTTTCTTCCTTCCATCTTTCTTTCTTTCTTCCCTTCCTTTCTTTCCTTCTTTCTTTCATCCTTTCTTCCCTTCCTTCAAACTTTCTTTCCTTCCTTTCTTTCTTCCCTTCCCTTCTTTCTTTCATTCTTTCTTCCCTTCCTTCTTTCTTCCTTCCTTCCTTCTTCCTTTCCTTCCTTCTTTCTTTCTTTCCTTCATTCCTTCTTT